>NW_024041039.1:29147715-29281283 GCF_014851395.1 Micropterus salmoides
TGGTGTGGCACCAGCTGCTTGAAGTACTGCAGTGCATCTCCTCCTCATGGACTGGACCAGATTTGTCAGTTCTTGCTGTGAGATGTTACCCACTCTTCCACCAAGGCACTTGCAAGTTCCTGGACATTTCTGGGGGGAATGGCCCTAGCCCTCACCCTGCGATCCAACAGGTCCAGACGTGCTCAATGGGATTGAGATCCGGGCTCTTCGCTGGCCATGGCAGAACACTGACATTGCTGTCATGCAGAAACTCACGCACAGAACGAGCAGTATGGCTGGTGGCATTGTCCTGCTGGAGGATCATCTCCGGATGAGCATGCATAAAGGGTACCACATGAGGGAGGAGGATGTCTTCCCTGTACCGCAAGGCATTGAGATTGCCTGCAATGACAACAAGCTCAGTCCGATGGTGATGTGATATACCGCCCCAGACCATGACGGACCCCCCACCTCCAAATCGATCCCGCTCCAGAGTACAGGCCTCGGTGTAACGCTCATTCCTTCGACGATAAACACAAATCCGTCCATCACCCCTGGTGAGACAAAAATGACTCATCAGTGAAGAGCACTTTTTGCCATTCCTGTCTGGTCCAGCGAAGGTGGGTTTGTGCCCATAGGCGGTGTTGGTGCTGGTGATGTCTGGTAAGGACCTGCCTTACAACAGGCCTACAAGCCCTCAGTCCAGCCTCTCTCAGCCTATTGCGGTCAGTCTGAGCACTGATGGAGGGATTGTGTTTCCTGTGTGACTCGGGCAGTTGTTGTGGCCATCCTGTACCTGTCACGCAGGTGTGATATTCGGATATACCGATCCTGTGCAGGTGTTGTTACACGTGGTCTTCCACTGCGAGGATGATCAGCTGTCCTTCCTGTCTCCCTGTAGCGCTGTCGTAGGCGTCTCACAGTGCGGACATGGCAATTTATTGCCCTGGCCACATCAGCAGTCCTCATGCTTCCCTGCAGCATGCCTAATGCACGTTCACGCAGATGAGCAGGGACCCTGGGCATCTTTCTTTGGGTGTTTTTCACAGTCGGTAGACAAGTCTCTTTAGTGTCCTGCGTTTTTAGAACTGTGACCTTAAGTGCTACCTCTGTAAGCTGTTAAGGTCTTAATGACCATTCCACAGGTGCATGTTAATTAATTGATTATGGTAAATTGATTGTTTAAACCCTTTACAATGAAGATCTGTAAGTTGTTTGGATTTTTATAACATTATTGTTGAAATACACAGTCCTGAAAAAGGGACGTTTCTTTTTTTGCTGAGTTTATATTGTGACCCTTGAGGGTTTGTGGTCCCTGGGTGTTCCAATCAGTCTAGAAAACTTTAATTTATTACCACCATTATAGAATCACATTGGTTTTGTGTATGAAATTGACAAGTCAGATTTCTGCTACTCTACTTATACCTGTTGCACTAACTGGGTCGATTTTGGGTCTGATTCACCCCTCCTGACAGTTGCGTGGGAGTTCCCAATTCGAGGATGGTCTGAACAGATTATCTGCCCAAATGATCCTGTAGTATAAGATGTTTACAGATATAATGTTAAAATTACCAACTGCATTGGGGTCACCTCGATTTTGAATTGTAAATATCCCACGTGTTTGAGTCGAAATCATGTAGTGTGAAAGGAACACAGATGGAATATTGAGCTAAAACCCACAATAGCCATTGAGAGCAAGCTGGCTGGGAAGCATCACCAACTGGATGTTGTGTACTTGCACGTACCATGAAATGTACAAGCCATGCTGATTCCATCTACTCAGCCACAACATCATTATTTTGTTTTGTTTTGTTGCCATGTTTCTTTCTGAAGTCACGTTTGATCATGTGAGTTTGGGATCCCAAGTCACCACTCTGAAATCGTTGTAGTAACTTAATCGCCAACTGTGTGGTTTTGCGTCTTGACAAAAATCAGTAAAAGTTGTTTTTCTATGGTAAAGCGTGTAAAATCAGTTAAGATGTGTCTGGTGTGTACCAGGCATTAAACAGTAATTTTACACCAGCGGTGATTCACTGATGTCTCTGGTTGAAAGTTTAAAGTTGTCTCTGACCTCAAATAGCTGAGTGTAGTTGGATATGGTCAGGGCAGTGCTCTAGTGCACCTGTGACCACATCTAGCAGTGATATCATGTTGTACTTCTACATCTCTGCAGCAACAGGAGAAGTTTAACTACTGGAAATTAGCCTGCACATTTCTATTAAGTTGCTCTTTAATGGCACAGAGCAAATACTTGTTAAATTAAAGGTTGTCCTTGGACTGTTTTGAAGTATTTACAGATTACATGTTCTATGGTATTTACAGTTGCTTAATGATTCACCTTTGCTTACACATATTACTTAACTGTATTGTGCATTGGTCACATGTCAAGCCTTTTTTATAAAAATCATAACACAATGCATACAGCTTTAATGCAAATCAAAAAATCACAAATAAAAACGTCATCTTGCATTAACTTTTTTTCAGCAATTAATTTTTTTCAATTATTTAGAATGTCTGTTCATGTGTTTTTCTGCCCTTGTCCAGGTGGATTTCTTTGCAGTAGAGCTGCTGGATGGCAGTCTATACCTGCTGTTGGACATGGGCTCAGGGACTATCAAGGTGAAGGCCACCCAGACAAAGGTTAATGATGGTGCTTGGTATCACGTGGACATCCAAAGAGATGGACGCTCAGGTCAGTTGTGTTGGTGAAGTTGGTGAAACAGTGAGGTGTAGTAATTCAAATAAGCATTTTATATTATAGCCCCTAATACCTCCAAATCCCTGACAGTTGACAGTGCAACTCTTTCCTTTCCTTTTTCCAAATAAATAATCTTCCTGAGCTCTCCTCCAGCCCCCTGACATACACACGCAGTATTTTTTGTCAAAAATACCAAAACGTATTGTCGGTTTCAAACTCGATGCCCACCTCATCTCCAACAACCTTTTTCGAACCATTTTTATCCGGTTCTTGCTCACAGCACAGAACTAGCTCTCCTCAAAGTCACCAACGACCTCCACCTCTCTTCAGACTTTGGTCATCTCAGCATTCTTATCCTCCTTGACCTCACTGAAGCTTTCAACACCATCAACCACACCATTCTTCTCTCTCCATCACCGACTTCCTCTGGCTGAGGTCATATCTCACAGACAGCAGTTCATCAGCATCATCAACTGCACCTCCTCCATCATTGCTCCGTCCCACTTTCCCACCTAAAAAGCATTTACGCTCATCACTCTCCTTGTCTGATGCCGAAACTTTGATCCATGCCTTTATCACATCCAAATTTGACTATAGCAATGGCATTTTTTACGGCTTAAAATATGTTATTGATGATGAGTGTTATACATTTTTGTGTTTCCATTATCATTTTATCTTAAATTGTAATAATGTATATTGAGGTTTGTTGACTTTCCTTTTAAAAGAAAAAATTAAGTAAACTGAATTTAATATCATTCTAAAACACATTTCAATAATACAGTACTGACTTCCAACAATATATATAAAGTACACTAAAAGCTTTCTTATATTCTGATCAGGATGAATTATAGTTCTTTGCTTCCATCATTGTGTTTATAATACGATTTCTTCCTGACATCACAATTCTATCTTTTACCGCTGTACCTGATCTCTACTTCCTCTATTCCCACCCCAGGCACCATCTCTGTAAACAGCAGAAGGACCCCATTCACAGCTAGTGGTGAGAGCGAGATTCTGGACCTGGAAGGTGACATGTACTTGGGGGGACTTCCCAATGACCGCACCAACCTCATCCTGCCCACCGAGCTCTGGACAGCGATGCTCAACTATGGCTATGTGGGCTGTGTCCGTGACCTTTTCATTGATGGTCGAAGCAAGGACATCCGTCAGATTGCTGAGGCACAAAATGGCGCTGGCATTAAGCCTTCATGCACCAAGCAAACTGTCAAGCAGTGTGAAAGCCACCCATGCAAAAACCGAGGTGTCTGCAAAGAAGGCTGGAATCGATTCATTTGCGACTGCACTGGCACTGGCTACTGGTCACGCACCTGTGAGAGAGGTAAATGTGTGTTTAGATGTGCGCATGCTTTTTTCTCTTGCATAAATAGTAAGGTAATGTAGGCTTTGTACGAACGGAATGTGGTATTAGGAGACAAATTCAAACTGTGTCCCATTTAAGGAATCGCTTCCTTTGAAGGCCACAGCTCGTTAGGCTGAATCTTTACCTCTCAAAAGTTTATCATCATGCCATAGTGAGGTCCAGCCAGAGAACAAAACCGCCGCCAAGCAAAAGTACTTCTTAAACGATGCATTGATGAAATAATCTGTATAAGCTTTGAGTACTAAAATCATTGTTAGCTGCAGCCCTAGAATTTAGTATTTGTATCCTCCAAATCTGAACTCAAGTAGGCCACTTTTCTGAGCCCTATTTGGACAAGCCGTTGCAACAGGTGAGCCTTTTTGACACGTTAAATGATATTCAGTCTTGAAATGTAGTACACGAAGAAGGTGGAGCTTCAGTCTTCAGTGAGTTGTCTGGCCTGAGAGTGGTGGTGAGCAAAGGTGGTACCTAGTGTGGCTGTATGTTGTTTATTCGAGTTTGAGTGGTGGAGTTCTTCTATTTGTCACAATAAAGCACTGCTCTGATGATGCGTTGATGCATTGTTGGCAGTTTATTTCTGTTTATGGAGCTTTAGATGGACTGGTGGATTGGTGCGGCATCAGCAGTAATGCAGGCATTGTACAGAACTGTTTATCTACCAGTCAGTCTTCGTTCTAACTGTCACCTGTAGTCACAAGCTTTGCTTTAGGTAATGACCGAAGGAATTCCTCCGTAAAATGGCTGGGCTTACCCTTAGAGGGTAAAGAGCTCAGACATCTGGAGGAAGCTTAGAGTAGAGCTGCTGCTTCTTCGCATCGAAAGGAGTTGAGGCAGTTTGGGCATCTGATTAAGATGCCTCCTTGGTGCCTTCCTTTGGAGTTTTTTTCGGAACGTCCAACCGGTAGGAGGCCCTGGTGTTGTGCCAGAAAATGCTTGAGAGATTATATATGTCATCTGTATTGGGATGCCTTGGGATCCCTTAGGAGGAGCTGGAAATGTTGCTTGGCAGAGGAGCTGAATCAGACCTACAGTTGAATGCCTATTAATTTGTTTAGTAATTGACACTCGAACAATCTCCTTAGATATCAAAGATATGACTTTTGCTGTGTGACATATTATATATGTATATTATATTTCATAAAAACAGAAAATAATTTCTCATAATATTACTGGAGGCTTCATTCCAGGCAAAGAAGCCAGCCTCTGTTGTAATGGGCAGCAGGAAACCCTCGCTTAGTAACGTCCTATTATATTACAAAAGTCTTCTGGGTGGCCTCACTGTTCAGTTTTCACTTATTGCTGTATCACTGTTTGCTGGCAATGCTCTCTCCAACACCATGTGAGTTTTTAGTATTTTTTAGCATTGCTAACTTGTATGTCTGCAGCTATCTCTGAATTTGAACTATGCCTCAACGTGTACAGCTTTTTCCACCAAATCTAAACATACAATTTTTTTTGTCAGTTCCTTGATGTGCTGTGAGTGTCTTCTCTAACCGAAGCATGGTCATGCTTTGGACAGAGGCAGTGCACTTACTATCTGGGTGAAGGGTAATTAGTGCAGGGTTTTCTCTTGTGTCTAAGGTGCCTTGAATGTTAGGAGAAGCATTCTTCAAAACTGAAGACTGGTGAATATACTGTATGTATTAACTTGTAGTGATTATACCGCAGGGCAATGACAGGCCTTACGAGGATAAAGGCCATGCATCTGAAAGCTTAGGACAAGAATTTCACTCTGTTTTGAACACTACTATAGTCAGAAAAGCATTATGGTCATTTTGCTAAGTACATTTTGGTCATGATTCTTATTTGATTTCCTTTTTTCCTTTATTCTTTATCACAAGTGAATTGAACTGAACGGATTGCTTTGCAAGTGGACTGAATTGAACTGAACTGACTGTCAAAGTTCAATTCAAAATGAAAGATATCTGTTTTAGTGTTATATTGGTTTTTAGGTATGTGTGAGTGTGGTGGTGTATTATGCTCTATGCTTGAGTCCTATGTGTGATTTACTAACCTGAGATATACTAAACACTAAAAATATTTACTTACACCCCCCCCCCCCCCCGACTCTGACTGCACTGTGCACCAAAAATATGAATTGTTATCTCTAGAAAATTAAACTGTTAACTTGTGAAAATAGTTTCCTTTCCAGGAATGATAAGAAATTTGTATGGGATGACACAGCTGGATAAAAAGCATAAATCCTAACTGTCTATTAGAGAAAGTGAGAGACAGACAGCAAAAACAAATACTGAATAGTTTGAGTGTCCAGGTTTAGTTTAGATACTCTTATCATTTTGTTGTGTTTTCATTTTGGACATGCTGGTTTTTTTTCCTGATCTACTTAAACACAGAAAAAAAAGAGTAAGAAATGGAAAGAAGGGGACAGTGAGTTACTGAAAGAGAACAAGATAAAAGGGGTGGGGGGGATAAGAGTGAGCTTGTTTTCTACAGCCAGAGCTAGTCATGTCCTTACTTGTGAGTTGTCTAAATCCATTATCTTCTACTGCCAACAAGGCAGCCCACAGGACATGAATGCGTGCACACACACACGCACCCCCCCCCCCCCCCCCCAATTCTCCATGGAAATGTTTCCGGTTTGTATTTTCAGTGTACAGTAAAAGCCTGGACTGCTGTGTGACGGTCCAGCAGTATTATGCTTATCGTGGGGACAATGCAGTTGTTCTGTACCATAACATGGTTTGGCAGCCATGACTAATAAGTGCATACACACAGTTTTAACACATAATCAACATAGACACTGAAACATCTCATGAGAGAATATGCTTCTGAGCACATTCAGAGTAATTTACAAATGCTTAAGCGATACTGCAAAGTGCACTCCTTTTAACAACATATAAAATAAATTAGGGAGTATTTTTTAAAATTGTTCCACTGGAACATTGCAGACTCTGATACTTTGTGGGGTAGATTGAGGTGAACCTACATCAGGGTGAGTTGAATATGTTTTATCTCAATTAATGAAATTTGAGCCTATCTTCAGGCTGTTTGACTGCAGTCAATGAAACATAAAGACTAATGGAAAAAGGAGAAGAAAACTGAAATTAAGTTCCTGGTGAGGTCTGAGAGAAGTATGACATCAGTCTCAGCCTAAACTGTCGCATAAACACACACAGCTTCTACCACACACCTGTTCAATATGTGTATCTATGCTGGTGATCTACAGCTAAGGTCTTTACGTCTGTACCCCAAAAAGTGTCATAACCAAATAGTGACAGACAACAAATACACTCGAGAGATATAATTACTTGAAGACCGCCAGGCAAACATTTGCTAGACATTTAAGAATTCACTTCACTCTTTCTAAAGCATACAGTTGTTAAAGGTGGGGTAAGCGATGATGGATTTAACACCATGACAAAAACCATGATAAAGAGTGAAAAATGACACAGCCAGGAATGTAACTAATGTTAGCTAAGTTGTTGGCAAGCATACTATAGTTACAATTACTGCTGTGAGGCTAACTTGCAGAGAGGACGAGACCAAACAGCGATACTCACAACTCTCCTGCTGCTATAGCTAACATCACAACAACAGCAAAGTAGAAAGTAAGCTAAATGTCTGTGGCCAAGTCATTTAACGTTACCTGACACACAAATCATTGGCTGGATTGGCTGGAAAAGTGTTGTGTGGCATGGTGCAGGACACTTTGTTTGTTTCCCATTTTCAGAGCTGTGTACAAACACCAAATTTATTTTCAGAGCACACAGAAAACAGACCCTAGAAGTGGACCGTGAGGAGATATTGCTTGGCTTTTTCCCCCTATAACTTGAGTGTGCGTGACACATGCAGTGTTGCACTTGCCTTCCTTTGCCTCATTGCACTTTCACTGTGTTCTAGGAATGGTGCAGGGAGAGCAGAAAGATTGTATTCAAAAATTATTTTATTTTATTTCTGACTGTTAAGTTTCATGGTAAGGGCTCCCCTGCCACATCACCCATCTTCACACATATGCAGCTGTCTGCCAGAGAGCATTCCACTGCCCTTCTGACCAGTTTTCCGTTGTGGTGTCCAGACAGTTTAATATAGACTGATCAGAGTTGAAAACTAATTAACACAACCCCAGCCCCCATAAATTGCTTTTACTGCTTTTTTGCATATCAAATAACAGCTTTGTGATCATATCTCTCTATCTATAGCAGTTTTTCTCTTTCTACATCCAGTGGACCGCTGGATGATAATTTCCTCTGAATCTCATTTTCACTTTTGAAAAGAAAAGTTGTAGGGCATCAGGTGGTGAATCTGATACGGGGTGTACATTTCACCTTGAATTATTTTGCAAGGGGTATTTTATTGAAATAGTGGAATATTATTATCAAGAGCCAAAGATAGTCAGGATTACATCTATTTAATTTACATTAACACTATAATGTGGCTTTATATGTGTGAACATTGCTGTGCACATGCATATGCGCCAATGCTGTTTCCCTGGTAGAGTTCTTAGTACTGTTATGATAACTATTACTCTGTAATACTCTGTACTACATCAGTCCCTGGATGCAGGTGGCTAGAACGGCTCAATTCATGGGTAAGGATGAGCTTTAATCCTGCAAAATCCAGGTCTCTGGTTATCAACAAAGAGTAACCAACCACTTCAGCTTCACTGTAGGAGGCACCCAAATAAAAAAGAACTGTGATTGGTCTGCTTGGTAGCCTTGCATATCCTCCAAGCTCCCAGGAAGTGCTCCATGCTTTGAGGCCAATTTTACTAGTGGCTAAACAAGCGGCTGAAGGATACAGCGGCACACAAAGCAACAGGCGATGGTTAAATTCAAGGCAGGGATTTACAAGCATCTGCCTCAACTCCTCTGGCATACAGTGGGTACGGAAAGTATTCAGACCCCTTTAAATTTTTCACTCTTTGTTTCATTGCAGCCATTTTCCAAAAATCAAAAAAGTTCATTTTATTTCTCAGTAATGTACACTCAGCACCCCATCTTGACAGAAAAAAACAGAAATGTAGAAATTTTTGCAAATTTATTAAAAAAGAAAAACTGAAATATCACATGGTCATAAGTATTCAGACCCTTTGCCGTGACACTCATATTTAACTCAGGTGCTGTCTATTTCTTCTGATCATCCTTGAGATGGTTCTACACCTTCATTTGAGTCCAGCTGTGTTTGATTATACTGATTGGACTTGATTAGGAAAGCCACACACCTGTCTATATAAGACCTTACAGCTCACAGTGCATGTCAGAGCAAATGAGAATCATGAGGTCAAAGGAACTGCCTGAAGAGCTCAGAGACAGAATTGTGGCAAGGCACAGATCTGGCCAAGGTTACAAAAAGATTTCTGCTGCACTTAAGGTTCCTAAGAGCACAGTGGCCTCCATAATCCTCAAATGGAAGACGTTTGGGACGACCAGAACCCTTCCTAGAGCTGGCCGTCCGGCCAAACTGAGCTATCGGGGGAGAAGAGCCTTGGTGAGAGAGGTAAAGAAGAACCCAAAGGTCACTGTGGCTGAGCTCCAGAGATGCAGTCGGGAGATGGGAGAAAGTTGTAGTAAGTCAACCATCACTGCAGCAATCCACCAGCCGGGGCTTTATGGCAGAGTGGCCCGACGGAAGCCTCTCCTCAGTGCAAGACACATGAAAGCCCGCATGGAGTTTGCTAAAAAACACCTGAAGGACTCCCAGACTATGAGAATTAAGATTCTCTGGTCTGATGAGACCAAGATTGAACTTGTTGGCGTTAATTCTAAGCGGTATGTGTGGAGAAAACCAGGCACTGCTCATCACCTGTCCAATACAGTCTCAACAGTGAAGCATGGTGGTGGCAGCATCATGCTGTGGGGGTGTTTTTCAGCTGCAGGGACAGGACGACTGGTTGCAATCAAAGGAAAGATGAACGCGGCCAAGCACAGGGATATCCTGGACGAAAACCTTTTCCAGAGTGCTCTGGACCTCAGACTGGGCCGAAGGTTTACCTTCCAACAAGACAATGACCCTAAGCACACCGCTAAAATAACGAAGGAGTGGCTTCACAACAACTCCGTGGCTGTTCTTGAATGGCCCAGCCAGAGCCCTGACTTAAACCCAATTGAGCATCTCTGGAGAGACCTGAAAATGGCTGTCCACCAACGTTTACCATCCAACCTGACAGAACTGGAGAGGATCTGCAAGGAGGAATGGCAGAGGATACCCAAATCCAGATGTGAAAAACTTGTTGCATCTTTCCCAAAACGACTCATGGCTGTATTAGATCAAAAGGGTGCTTCTACTAAATACTGAGCAAAGGGTCTGAATACTTATGACCATGTGATATTTCAGTTTTTCTTTTTTAATAAATTTGCAAAAATTTCTACATTTCTGTTTTTTTCTGTCAAGATGGGGTGCTGAGTGTACATTACTGAGAAATAAAATGAACTTTTTTGATTTTTGGAAAATGGCTGCAATGAAACAAAGAGTGAAAAATTTAAAGGGGTCTGAATACTTTCCGTACCCACTGTAGCACTACTAGTCTATGAAGTCCCAGTCCCCATCGTGGAGGGTTTTGAAAGATCAGCCCCTTCCTGCACAGGTGGCAGGGTCAGACAAGGAGCCTAAGTAGCATTGTCCTGTACAGACACAAAACCAAGCTACAGCTTCCTTTCAGCGGTCTGGTAGAAGAGTTCAAGGTCACCTGAGCCAGAGAAGTCCGTCTTTACTAACACTCTGCTAACAACAAGGTCTCCTGTGGGAATTGAGGTCTGAACAGGACAGAAGCGGCGGGCGCAGGAGGCAATTGAGCAGGCTGAGGCAAGAATGAGGCACAATAATCCTGATGGGCACTCTGGCAACTGGTTGGGCTGGGCTTGGGAGTATTCCAAGACCTGGCTACAGTAAAGCCAGAGGCAAAGACAGACACAAGCTAATCCAGTAAGAGGTACGCTCAGAGGTGGAGGAAGCTCGCTAAAGCACAATGGTGTCCAATGGCCTTGACAGAGGGGCGGTATCAGTGTTGCCATGACCAAGTCCTGAAGGCAGTAGCAGACTACTACTAGAAACTACAGCAGGCAACTGGAGCCACCAAAGCTTACCGTCGCCTTTGTTCGAGCAGGGAAGACCCTGAGGGGGCTGCTCGTAAACAACAAGAGACAGCTTCTGGCGACCTAGGTAGACAACTGATGTTCCCAGACTACATTTCCGCCACCACTCTCAGGCCAGACATGGTCTTGATGTCTGTGGCAACAAAACAGGTCCTTTAAGAACCAACTGTCCCCTGGGAAGAACGTATGGAAGAAGCACCAAAATACGCAGATCTGGTAGCAGAGTGCTGGAGAAATGTGAGGAAGGCCAGGTTTCCACCTGTTAAGGTCGGTTGCAGGGGTTTTGCAGGCCAGTCTCTACATCGGGTCCTGGGCCTCTTAGGACTTTGTGGGCTGCAAAGAAGGAAAACCATCAGGAAAATCCGGGATAAAGAGGGGTGACATGTGGCTGAATTTGCTACCTGGTCTCAAGACTACTAGAACTTCACAGATGAATGCTGAATATTTATTATTAATCTCAGCCATTTACTCAGTCTCGCACAATCACACCCAGCTTTCAGCTACCATTAGTCAGTGTGACTTTTTACCCATGATATCGTCAATTCAATAAAAAGGTCGGCTGGCCCTCCATGTACTCTCTTTTTACATGGACTCGTCAACCTCGGCCCGCCTCTCAGACCTGAAGCCAGAGGACTCTTCCGCCGTGTAGCCTGGTCGGAACAGACAGACAGCAATACTGAATTCTCGTTCTTACGGCAGCAACATGAGAGGCTGTCTAAGATCGTTGCAAGCAAACTTAGTTAGCAGCAGCAGCAACAACAAGACAAAGTCTGCTAGCTAACTTTTTAAGCATCAAGGGAAACAAAGCAAGTTGTTGCAAGTTAACTCAGAGGAGAAGAAAGGACAGAGCCAACCAGCTTTCTCTGATCTGCACAAGCGGGCACAGCACAGCATAGACTGATCGGAACCACAATTCTTCCCAATCTGTCTTTTCCACAATAATGGAATCGCCAGCAAGCAAGGCAGCACCAAAGCAGCACCAAAGCAACTTTCCTCCTCCATGGACTAGTAAACTAACTGGGCATAATATAGCATAGGGTGACAGGCTGAGGCTCAGAAGGTCGGAGGTTCACTCCCTGGCTCCTTCAGGCTGCATGTCCTTGGGCATGCCTCTGGTGGCTGTTCCACTGAATGTTAGTTTCTATTTGAGAACTTAGGCTCAGTGTGTGAATGTGAGTGAATGCGATGTAGTGTAAAAGCGCTTTGAGTGGTCGAAAAGACTAGAACGGCGCTATACGGAGCATTTACAGTGTACATGCCTAAGCACAGGACTGTTTAACTTTTGCCCATGTACATATACTGATGTGTTTTTTACTGAGGTTTATTGCTGTGATTGTTTCCATGGTTATTGTGAGGTTATTGTGTAACGTAGTTCTCAGTCACACAGCTAAGTTGATGACGTTATGGTCTTAAATACAACCACACAGGCAGGAGAGGAGCTTTAAAGCTCCCACTTCACATCATCATGTGCATTACTGTTTGTGCATGTGAGACATACGGAGGCAGAACAAAGAAACATACACACATTCTTTCTGGCTCACACACACACTCACACACTCCTTTTGTTCTTTAGTTTAGTGCATTTTAGTTAATTTTAGTTAGTGTGTTTTGCTTTTATTATTATTTGTAATAAATTCTTGTTGATATACAGTACATGCTGGTTTATTTAATATTGGACAAGAGTTAATGCTGCCAACCTCTTCTTTGTAGGACTCCAAAATCCTTCAACCTGTACCTATCGATATGGTATGTTGGTTATAGTTATTAATTGAATTATTATCAGTCCTAAATTAGTAGTTTTGTGTATTTCATTAAACTGAAGCAATAAATCTTTCCTTTTCCCTTCTTTAAGGGTGGTGCCCTGAGGAACTTTATTGATGATTCATTTTCATTCATTATTTATTATTATCTTTGATAATTCCTATAGCCAAATTTAATTGATTGTACCTACACAATTAGGCGCCCCTTTAAACTGTTTTAACCCCCCAATACTGATTATTATTAATAATCATATCCAGGAAACATGCTTTTACCATTGGGTTCTTTTTATTCCCTTCATAGTAGTGATGCTGTCATGTCCTTTGTCCCTGACACTACAATGTTCTGGTGATGCAGTTCAATCGAATATTATTCAGTTGATCCAATCACTGAAATAAACTCCAATCACTGAATTTTCCACAGCAGCCATGTCTTTAAAGATTACATGAGGACAAAATTTCTCATGTTTTATGATAACAGTATCCCTAATCTTCAATGTGCAGGTGTAAACAAGAGTTTAGATAATAATAATTCTTTCAGTAACATCACTTAGCTGAACAGTGGCAAAAAACCCCATAAAACAAACAAACAAATAAAACAAAAAAATACAGGAAGATTGAACAGTTCAGAGATGTAGCTTTATAGCAAACTAAACATGGCAAGGTCAGTCAGTTATGTGTATAAATCCTTTGGACACACGGACGCACTCTATTGAGACTATCTCACATGCAGGTCATTACGCACACACACACACACACACACATACACAGTTACATCCAAGACATATGACATGTCAGAGTTAATGTGACAGCTCAGCCCAGAGCTGTAATGAGAATTTTAATTGTGTATATTACACCGTGCTGTAATCTGACACCTTGTCAATTAGACATCAGTCCCAGGCATAGGTGAGAGCAGCATGTGTGGGTACTTTGACCCTGCATCATGTCGTCCCTTTTTTTGGTGAATGTACCCCCTCAAATTTTACAGGGAGAAAATGCAAATTCTGAGGTCTTTTCCAATTGCATAAAATATGAAAACCGTATTATTTCTTAGCTTTTAGGAGCGCACATCCAATGGCCGGTCAGGCAAACAAGTTTGTAATGTTGCGATCAACGATCTGCAATCGTAATATGGATTATGGAAGTGTCCTTTCAGTCTGCCTCCTTCAACGTGGACAACCCTGACATACAACTACTTAATTGTATGTCCAGATAATGTTTTTCTGACATTTGTTATCTTTTATGTTGTTAAGACACTTTATGTAGCTGTTTTGGTAGTCTGTCCAATGTGACATTGTAAACTAATTACATTGCTGTTGCTTTTGAAATCCCTTTGTGCTTATTATGCAACTTTTAACCACGAGCCGAGGTAGGTCAGCTCAATTTATGTGAATTAATAACATTAAAATACCCTCTGCTCCCTGCTGTCTTTTCTTGAAGCCAGTGTTTTATGATATGACTTAGCCATCACTAAGAATCTTTCTGATTTGCGTTTAACGTTACTCTTTTACTCATGGATTTGTTTTCCTGGTTTAATATTAAAAGAACAAAACACCACTTAATCGGTTAATTCAAATCACTGAGATTGTAACAAGTTTCAATATTATCGATTTATTTTTAGTTATGTGTTATATTACTACGTCACAGCAAAAAGGAATACATTACTGTAATTGTGGTACTTTTGTAACATGTTACAACACTGTACATCATGTATGTACACAGTCTTCAGTGTCCCAGTGGATTATTGCGGGAACAAAATAGTTTTATTATTAATTTTATTATTAATTAAGATGAGGAGGGATGAAATACAGTAATGTGCGAGCGTTTTAGGCAGGTTTGGAAAAAATGCTGTAAAGTAAGAATGCTTTCAAAAATAGGCATGTTAAAATATTTTATGTGAACAGAAAAAAATCTAAATCAAATCAGTACTTGGTGTGACTAGCCTTTACCTTCAAAATTGCATAAATTCTTCTAGGTACACTTGCACAAAGTCAGATAGATGGAAAGAGAGATAACTTTATTGTCTGTTCCCAAAGCAGTGAAATAAATTCTCCTTCAACAAGGCTCATTAAAACACACATTTAAAACCTACAAAAACAGTACAATGTCTATTTTATGTTGTTCAGAGTGATTATTGCAGGAATGAAAGATTTCTTGTAAATGTTTTCTGCCAGGGATTTTGTAGGCATATTGTCAGGTGCAAGATTAAACAATTATACCAAACAGGTGCTGTTAATCAGCAATTTAATTTGTAGGTTGAAACACAATTAACTAAAACAGAAACAGCTGTGTAGGAGGAATGCAACGGGGTAGGGAACAGCCAAACTCGGCTAACAAGGTGAGGTCGCTGAAGACAGCTTACTGTAAAAAATCATACACCACGGCAAGACTGAGCACAGCAACAAGACATAATGTAGTTATACTGCATCATCAAAGTATCTCCTAAGCAGACATTTCAAAGCAGACAGGGGTTTCCACATGTGCTGTCCGAGCTCTTCTGAAGAAGCTCAAAGAAACGTACATCGCTGAGCACCGTATATGATATATGTATATATGACCGTATGCAGTTGGAAAAGGCAAGGAAACTTACTGCAGCAGGTGAAAGACACGTCATGTTTACTACCCTCAATTGGAAGATGTCCAGGAGTGCCATCCGCAGAAAACAGTGGGACCCTGATAGATAAATCTACTGATAAAGCTACAAAATTACGTAAGAACAATTAATTTCATAAATTTCATTAAATAAGTAAATAAAACGGTAAGTTGTTTGTGTGTGTGTTAATAAAAACAAAAATAATAATAAAATTTTTAAAATATAAAATTCCATAAAAATGAATATTAAAAATAAAAGTAAATAAATAAAGCAGTAAGCGTGTGTGTGTGTGTGTGTGTGTGTGTGTGTTAAAAAAATTTAAATGTATTGAAAATTTAAATAAAGTAAACAGATAAACTGTAAACGTGTGTGTGTGTGTGTACGTTAACATTACTGTATCTAATGTGAAATTAATATATTATATTATAATATTATATATTCAACTATGCATGGATACACAGCGACAGTCATTAAGAACTATCTTCAGAGTAAAGAAAAACCAGGAGCCCTGGAAGTAATGGTTTGACCCCCCTGAGACCTGATCTCAACATCGAGTCTGGGATTACGAATAGAGAGAAGAAACTGAAGCTGCCTAAATCCACAGACCACAGAAGAACTGTGGGCAGTTATGTAAGATATTTGGGGCAACCTACCTGCTGAGTTCCTTCAAAAACTTTTTGCAAGTGTACACAGAAAAAAATGTTGCTGTTTTAAGGGCAAAGGTGGTTACACGAAATATGGATTTGATTTAGATTTTAGTCAATCACTTTGTATTTTGTTAATTGATAATTAATATCTGTTAACAAGTCTATTTTGGAAGGAATTCTTACTTTATATAATTTTTCCCCCACACCTGCCTAAAACTCTTGCACAGTACTGTATACATAGCATTACAAGTTCTTACTACAGCAGCTGTCCTGTTCTCACTAGATAAAGAATTTCTGCACACAACATAAGTTCTTCTCCTCAGACCTCATGGGGCGGAGGTTGGTGTGAGAAACTGGTTATCTTCCTAGTCAACAGTGGTTTTTGTTAACCGTGATTATAATCTTTAACTACAATTAACTATGTAGTTGTAATCAAACCTTGACCATCAGTGGCAGATCAGAAAACACACAGGAAACAGTTCTAACCATTTTGGAAGCCACTGACAACATTGTCCTTTGATAGGAGTGTCCAATTTGAAGTGTGTTTTCAGTTTTCACTTTTGAGGATTTGTAGTTCAGCAGCCAGTGTTGCAGGCCAGGTCCAGATGTTTTCTACAGTGAAACTGTAGTGTTGACAATCTTCTCTACAGTCTGCAGAGCGCTGTTAGTCACAGTCTGCTTGCTTAGTCACATGACTTCAATGTTGGAACACTTGTCATGTGATAAAAAGTAATTTTTGTCTGTGTTTAAAGATGGTATCTGGTGTCAGATGTGAATGTCGTTGATTTGCCTCTGGTCGGCCACTGACTCCTGGTCTGTGACCTTTGACCTTGTCCCAGTGGCTGCTGTGAGTGTATTCAGCTGATATTGTCTGTTTCTGGTGTTCATTCAGTTTCTTGTCCAGGGTTCTAGCTGTTACCATAGCATTTATGAGTCGACTATAGGCAAGAAGTGAAAATTATTGTTGATTCGACTCTGTAAATCCTTAGACAGGGACAGACCTAAAAGCGTTTGTGGCTCTAGGGAGAGCTGAGAGAAATCTGATGAACTGATGTAATGTGACAGTCAGCTTCAGTTGGGACTGAAGACAAGTTTGAAAATGAAGAGAATCTGGGGGTGGGGAGTGTGACAAAGTGGGTTTGCTCACCACTTGTCCCATACAGGTCATTATCTATAATACACCTTCTAATTTATACAAGTGTTTATTTTTGTAATTTACCATAGCTTGTGTAAAAGTGCAGCACTTACTATCCCGGGTTATTTATGTTTGCATTATGTTACAGTCTACAGCAAAGCACATGATTATAAAGTTAAAGTCAACACACAGTTAGTTTCAGTTCCATTTTATTAAGAAGCAAGTTTAAAACATATATATTTAAAAAAATTTTTTTTACATACTTACAATGTTTGTTCCTTTGTTCAGTTCAGTGGCAGTGGTGGGATGGCTTGCCGTGGGTTGGTGGACCCTTGTGTGTGTGAGGGACCCCAGAGATGGGTGAAGCACTAGTGAGTGGGGGCAACCTGAGATGGGAGAAGTACGATTGACAGGAGTTGTGACAGATGACTGTGTGCGTGAATGCAATGGGGCGTCTCCCGAAGGGGAGGGCTGTGTGATGGACCATACAACCCACCCTGGCTGTTTGGCGTTGCAGTCAAGTTGCATGTTTGGTACCCTGTAGACCCAGATTCAAATCCCAGTGAGGTTACATCAGCCCCAACTAGCATAACACACTGAATCTCTGACTGAACTGGAAGTGGTCAGTTTTGACAAGGAAGAAGAATGGACGGACTAAATAAGACAATATGTGAAAGTCTTAGATCTTTGAGTTCAGCGAAAACAAAAGTGTTGCATTTATAATTTTGTTCAGTATAGTTTTGGATAATGGGGTGGCCAGTTAGATTTCATGGGTGGCTCATGCCACCCTAGGCCACTCCCTAGACAAGCCCCTGAAGCCAAGGTAAAGTGAATAGTAGAATGAGGTAATAGGAGGGCAAGAAGGGGTGGTATGGACTCGTCGGGGGTAGAGTGACGTTTACGTAAACTTTTGTAAATATACTGAATTCTATGCTTATAAATAGGCTAAATACATGCAGTTTAGTTCAACCGGTGGCGTAAAGAAACGTTAGGCTATATTTTTTTGAAAATAAACGCTCCTTGCTGCTGTTATGAATATATTAGTAAAAAAGTTGGGAGAGACTGGGGGTGAAGGGGGTGGTAGTGCAAGCAGTGTTTCCTATACATTGATTTGTTTGTTGCGGACCACAAAATCAATGTATGGGATAATTATCAACTCTGACGACCGCATATTGATTTTCTATTTTTTTACTAAGCATATTTAAAATTATATTTGATTGAGCAGCATATATTCATGCAGTCTCTCTCTGTCTCTCGCTGCACAAACCGGTCCAAAGTTACACGGAATGACACGTGCCGCAATTACGGTGTTGTTCTGTAGGAAACATTGGAAAGTAATATCGTAACGAGTAAAGTAACTAGTTACTTTTATCATTCACCAATAAGTAAAGTAATATTATTACTTTTTTAAGGAGTAATAAGTTGTAACTGTTGTAACTGTTTATCCAATAAAGGCATAAAATTTGGACATTGGACAAAACATCAATATAGAAAACAGCTGTTTTTGTAATGGAATGGAATTATTTACTGACAGATGTCTTTCTCAGTTGTAGCACCACTATTTTCAATATATTAGTCACATGATACTCTGTTTTTTCTGTTTTTTTGTCTGCTAATCTTGGTTTAAATACTCCTTTTTGCCATCTGCCTTTAAACCTCTCCTCACATCTTCATTTTCCTGCTTTTCTTTTCCCACAGAATTTCCCAGCAGGCACACTGTAGGCTGTGTCTCCACTCTGTGGGTACTTGGTAGAACTACAGTTTCCTATTCATGCAGTAAAACTAAACAAAGGACATTTAGAGGACACAATGTCTCAGTATATTATTGGTTCATTTATCATATTAAGTTACTGTGACAGATCAAATAGTCAACGCTGATTGACTGAACAACAGAGTGCAAGGACACAGCAATCAGCGCTGCTTTTCAATTCTGGATGAATGTAAGATAAAGTGGAACTGCAGACTGCAGTAACAGGAAAATAGCAAAAAGGAAAAAAAATTCCAACCTGTATGAACATTGAAGATTTTGGGGTATCGTTGCTATGATATTTCATTAGAGAAAAGAAGAGCTTAAAGTAGCCTAAACACCTTGGCTGCTTTTCTTTTTCTCTGCTGGTGAGGAATAAAGTATTTATAAAGCTGTTTTCTTATTGCACTGTGACTTGAACCACCATCTCCGCCATGATGTGATTAACACAGCATGCGGTGTAGTGGATGAGAAACAAGCTGGACAGAGGGAGAGAGAAAGACAGACTGAAGAAGAAAAAGGAATTGTTTTTGTTTCTGTCCTGCCCTAATGACTTTGTATGTTTTCCACCCTTCTCCTCTGTATATATAGTTGGTGTTTCTCTTGTCTTTTGGCCGGTTCTGCTTCATCCCAGCCCTTGCCGGTGTTTCCCTTTGCTTTAGATAATCTGCCTAACTTGTTGGATCAATTGAATTTAGTTTACTCTCTGTTCCCTTTTTGGATTTTGACCCTACTTGGGTGTCTACAACCTTCCTCCCCTGAGCCAACTTTCTGGACTGCTAATAACCATCCAGACTGTCTCCAACAATTCCCATTATTCGTCTTTCTGGGGAACCTGGCTAGCCTTTAAGATGGCCCACCCAAGAAAGCAGGGCCCTTGACTTCTGCTCCTTGTGTCCAGTTGTTGGCCCGGCCAACATTTTTCTGCTGCTGAGTTGCTAATGACTTTGTTTCCTGTGCTGCAGCAATCCTCTGAGCCAGTCACCTGACCTCGCTGAGCTGCAGCAGCCCTTTGATCCTGCTGAGCAGCGGCGGCCACGTGTTCCTGTGCTTCAGCAGCCTCCTCTTTTATTTGCTCTCCGAGTTGTCACCAGTCTACGGCCCTCCAGTCACATTGCCAGCCATCAGTAGAGTTCTGCTTTTGCCACTAGCATAACCAGCAGGAAAACTTACTTTAAATCTAGACTTTGCTTAAAGATATGAATTTCTACGTCAAACCAAGGTTTTATAAGTAACTACTTATGTGTGGGTTTCTGCATGAGTCATCCTTTTTTAGAAATGAGGCCACAGAACTCTAAAAAAAGACACCAAGCAGGACACACATTGCTAAAGTAATTCCTAGACTTACCCATTGAATGAGCTTTGTCTCAAATATTAAAAAAAATGAACCCAGATTTTGACAGGAAGATTTTCAGTTGCTGTCATTTTAATAATTGACATTCACACCTGAAATACTTGCAGTTGTTTATTATTCAAAACTAGGGATGCACCGAATGTTAGGCCACCAAAATTAATCGGCCAAAAATAGCACTTTCAGTGTTCAGCCTAATAAGTCAAAAGAAGAATTGTTACCGAACAATTACGATGACATGTCGGCAGTGTGGAAGCATTTTAAGGTGTCTGAGAAAGATGCAAAAATTGCCGTTTGCAGACACTGTTCTGCCGAATTGTCTCCTAGCACATCCACTCCATCTGTAGCTGACTATAGAAAACCTTCATGACCCACTTTGAGTGTTTCTGTCACTTGTTTGTGAGAAGGCATTTAAGCTAGCCGCACCTAAATTTGGAGTGCACACGTATTCAAGCCTTTGTGGTAACTGAAGCAGCCCAGAGCGAGCTGACAGGCAGGTTAGCAACTTTATCCTGTCAGTTTGTCTCTTTACAAAGACAAGTGCTGCAGGATGAGAGTCCTACCTGAAGAGAGGCTGTGAAGTCTTCATGTTACGCCATATGAGAACCACATCCAACATTACTTATCAAACCGCGTCGGACTTGATGAATTTAGCGCGAGGAAACACACGTGACAACGTCCGGGATTCAAAATAAGGCGTCTAAACAGGATGGAAATAAGATTAATTGGTTTATATTCACAGAAAGTATAAAACATATTACATGTGTACATTAAAAGTAAATGGACACATGTAATTTACTTTACCGGACCCGCTTAGGCCTCGGATCTACCCACCGTAGTCTCTCCAAATCCTGTGTGAAACTCTGAGTAAAAAGCACATTTTGACTGTTTAATTTATGCAATGGTAAAAAAAAATGTGAATGTACTTGTTCGGTGTTCAGTGTTCGGCAATTTTATTCATTTTCGGCTTCGGCCAAGAATTTTCTTTTCGGTGCATCTCTATTCAAGAGAAGGCAGTGGCGACACCTAATGATGCTCCACACGACGCTTCATTTTTTTCATGATTTGAGTGAACTGCTTAAAATTACAGTGTTTTACTTGGAGAGTCAAATATATACTGACCAGACAAGAATAGCATGTAAAAATGGTTCAAATGGTCATTTCAGAGTATCAGTTCCATTAAACAATAAAAGATCCCATGAGAATAGCTTAAATAAGCAAAACACTCAATACTCTTCACGTTTAAGATCAATATACTTAAGAGAGTGACATACTATCACCTTAATTTTTTTTTTAAATTTAGAGTTCAAAGATCGTGTGGTGAGGTGCCTGTGGTCTGAAAGCCTGAAAGATGCTTAGAATTCTAAAGCCCCATTAGTTCCCTCATAAACTTAACTTAATAACAGTCTTCATCACTGGCTTGAGTTTGCTCAGTTGTCATGAAGGTGAATATGTTGACGTGCTCAGTAGCAGTCAGGATTTCATCCACAGCACAAATGCATGGTAGACACGCACTCTCTCACACATACAAACACAGTTTCTGTGTGTGTGTGTGTGTGTGTGTCACCTCAATTAACATATCCACATGTCACACTTTCAAGCTGCGGGCAGATTCAGCACACAACCACAGCATCGTGTAACAGCCAATCTGAAGTTCAGGGAAGTGTGTCGACAGTTTGCAATCAGAGACACGGACTAAAAAGAGCCACGTGGGATGGGTAATCTGCAGCTCTTGGAGCCAAATAAATGAAGCGTACACTGTACGACTTAATGTTTTGGCAGGAATTAGCTGCTGTTGGAAGTGGATACAGCCTTTGTGTAATAGCACATTGCTCTTTGTGCTACTGCTACTTGCACACTGTTGTGTTTGCTTGTATCCACATAAGCCATCCCGCGTAAGTTACAGGTCTGTTAATATACACTAAAAATGCTTTAACTGAATTAACTATGATTAACTATTGGTTCATGTCTGGCAAAGTGCAAAAGAGCTGGGTGAAGTGGAATATAAATGAGAGGATGGGGTGATTAGTAGTGAATAATAAATACACTTCAAACGCCTGAAAGAGTGTCACTTTTAGGATAAGAATCCTAGAGCCTACAGCAAAATTAACCCAACCATGCCAGTCCTCTAACTGTTCATGGGGAATCTGAAACCAGACCTGACTTTTGCTTCTGCTGTGAATCCCTGAACACCCTCCTGAGGTTAATGCATGAAGGCGTTGTCCGAGTTTTCTCCATGCCTAGGACCATTATCTTTCATTCCCCCTGGGAGGTTATGAAGTCCCTGCCGCTGTGCTGCACCACCCTAGCCACATGCCAAATTGTTAATAGAACTCCCTTACTTCTTTCTTTCTCCTTCTCTCTGACTGCTGCTTCCTTGAGAAAGTCCAAAATTGCATTGCCCAGACGATTTTTGGCCCTCTTTTGTTGGCTGGATGGCAGGCGGGGCACTGATCGAAGCCAAGACGGGGAGAGCAGCACTTGTCGTAGCCAGTGGAGCAGGACTGGCCGGGGCAGGGGGCACAACACTGGTCAGGGGGGAGGTCGAAAGGTCAGCACTTGTAAGGGTAGAGATAAAGGGCTCAGCTGGACTGGTGGAGGAGGTGGATTCCTTCATTAGTGAGGCCATCTGTAATAGATGCCTTCTGACCTAATCCATTATCCTGATCCATGTCATAAAACCAGGGCCAGGAGGCTGCAGTTACATTCCCACACTCGACTCCTGACTCAGTTGGTGGGTAACATTAGATATTGCAATATTGAGAAAAATGCCACAAAAAGACATCATTTCACTCTAGGTAACACCACCCTAGATCACACACAATGAACTACACCTACCTAGGCCTTCAAATCTCAGCGTCAGGGAACTTCTGTACGGCAGTGAATGCACTAAAAGAAAAAGCTCGTAGAGCTCTCTATGCAATTAAACATTCTATATTGGCAGTGTTATTAAGCCGATTGCGCTCTATGGAAGTAAAGTCCACTCAGTCATCAGAACTACAACAGATGGGAGAAGCATCCTATTGAGACCCTGCATGCAGAATTCTGCAGAAACATCTTACACATTCAAAGAAAGTCTCCTACAACAGCACTGATAATAGAAAAAGAGCACTTAACTTTGTGCTGCACAAGTTCAGCCAACTGTTGCACTTTTCATTCACTGCATGGCAGGTTACATCTTGTTCACTTTTTTGTAGTTTATGTTCTGTCTGTATTTGTTATTTATTTTTATTTTTTTTAAATTTATAATTGATAGATTGAATAGTCTTGATTGAATTTATCGTGCTATGCCATATTTAAAAGTGACCTTTTTTGATTTGGTACCAAACCGCTTTGGCAGCATTGTTTAAATAAAACATTCATGCCAATAAAGCACACTAAACTGAACTAAACTGTTGTGCTTTTCGTACTGTATAAAGAGATACTAATAATAATTAGATAAATGGAGACTGATTTGCTGGCCTTCCTTTCACTACATTAAAAATCATCGTTGATGCAGATTAAATGCATCTTTATATTATAAGTTTACCATTTATATTATAAATACTTCTCCATTAATGCTGAATATTCGCTCTGAGTATGTTGTTGGGGAGTGACATTGTGCCACAAACGGATGCAGTTCTATAACCTAGTGCAACTTCTAAGACCCGATTTCCACCAAAATACCAACAATTTGCAACCTCATCTCCCACCTGTACATGGTTGTGCACTGTGCCCACGCAACAAAATACCACACATTTCAAGCTCAGGAAAATATCAAACTTTTATGTCATTGCACTGCCCTGAAAATAAGGTCCTTATAGTTGATTTTTGACCTTGGAAAAAGCAGTTGGCAAAACAATAGAAAAAAGCAAAACAAGAAATGCAAGTACATTTGATATAGACAATTTTCTAGAGCTGCCATTATCAGCTAACACGCCACAGGTATGATTGTATGTATTAAAAACATATGTGTTTTTCTAAGCTTGTGGTTGTCAATAGTCAGACTGTCTTAAACTGATAACTCTAACTAATGTGCATTAGAGCCAACTATGTCAAGCATCTGGGTCAGAAGGTGCTGCGAAATGACGAGCCTACAGGTGACAGTTTGAGGGCATCAAAAAAGTTAAATAGGAATGGACACCGGTTTACCTAAGGAACTCACATTTTAACAATGTCAATTTCTCTTAATAATAATAATAATCTCCAAATATGGCCACCCTACAACATGATTTCCCTGTGGGTGCTCGGCATTATCCATGGATTCCTGAGCTCCTGAGCACCCAACGAGCAGCAGGGAGCGACTTCACTGGTTGCAAAAAGAAGTTCAATTGTAAATAAGTACTACTTCTCGTTTGATTTATTACCTCAGAAACATGATCCTAATGAGTTTATGGAGCAGGGATATTTCATAGTTTATTTTGAATTTGACTCAAAGCCACTGGTGATCATGTAGAATTGATGTGATGAGGTCTCTGGAGGGGTGCAGGTGAGCAAGTGGTTTATGGTGGTGAAGTTTGGTGTGGATGACGTTGCAGTAATGGAGCTTGCATGTGATGAATGGATGAATGTTTCTGCAGCACTGCAGCATGACTGTTCAGAGACAGGGGATCTTGCTGATTAAGATGTTTCTTTAAAAATCTATATTTATCTTATACTGGCCCTTTATACAGCCCCTCTGTTCATCCTCTGTCTTAAAACAATCTGTATTATCTCCTGTCTCTTTAAAGCGCCCTTCACTGAGAGCTCTGTTTTTTGATTGGCCAACTTCTTGGCAGCCTGCCGAGGGACTTGTGAACAAACCAGTTCTCTTTTTACATCCAGTGCCGTGAGCCCACATCGATTCATCCTGTTGCCAGTGTGCTCAACGGCATGTGACAGTTAAAGGGATATGGGGCACTGGATTTGATGAATTTACTACTTCATAGCACAAACAAGACAAGAATTAGATTGGAAAGACTGCATACGCAGCCAGAGCAGTGTGTTTCTGGGGGCTCGTGTTGCGACCAGCTATGCTTGGCCTGGCAGATCTTCTCAGGGCCTTACTGAACAAAGCGTCACAGCTAGCAGCAGTTCGCAGTTACTTCTAAATGTTTTATTGCATCTGTTTAACCTACTTGTTAAACCTTGCTTGCTTTCTCAGTATGTTATACACAAGTTAGTTAATATTTTACATAAGTTACGTACGCAAGGTTGATATGTTAACGAGGGAGCTCACACAAAATGAAACTGAGGTGCTTAGAACAAACTACACAATATGAAGTGTAAGTGGTATCAGGTTTCAGCGGATAATGGTGACTCCAAACGTACTTGAAATATGGCTAACATCTTTCCATGCTCCTGACTTTCTCACACAGAGGCTTCCATCCTCTCCTATGATGGCAGCATGTATATGAAGGTGGTGATGCCGACCATTATGCACACTGAGGCTGAGGACGTCTCCCTGCGTTTTCGTTCCCAGCGGGCCTACGGCCTTCTCATAGCCACCACCTCCCGAGACTCAGCTGACACGCTCAGGTTGGAGTTGGATGGGGGTCGCGTCAAACTCACGGTCAACCTAGGTATCGTATAAGCCCCCCTCCCCCCCAGCCATGTGCCTCCACATCTCCACCTTCACCATAAGACGGTTTACTGTTGAGCAGTGACCTCTCCTTTCCTCTCACTATCTTTCTATCTTTTTGTGCAGTCTTTTCATCAGTTACTCATCATTATGATACTTTAATAGTTTCTACCAGTTTTAGAACATACATAAAGAGTTCCAGTCCTTTCTGCATGGGTGTTTAATGAGGTTTATGCATACAGAAAACCATGGACTGCTTACTGAATACAACTATTTACTGGATAAATTTTAGGCTATACCATCATAACTTATTTTATTTCAGTGGTAAAAATGTTGCCCATCTTTGAAACAGACAAACCATAGTCATATCCATATTCTTTTTTACAGAACTTTTGAGACAGTCACAGCACAAAAAGCAGAATACATGTTACAAGGTAGAGATACTGAGCTTTAAAGTCTAGTCTCCAATAAAGCTTTTTTTAAGGAACAAAGTGTGCTGAGACTTTCTAAGAGGTGACCTGCCCACTAAACTTCAGTCCATCATTCAACAGGACATTAGAAGAAAGTTTTCTTGTCTTTCTCACTAACCTCATTTTTCTGTCTGACATCTCTGTCACCCTCCTGTTCTTCTGGGTGGTTGTTTTCTTTGCTAATGATGGTGTCTTTTATAAAAAAGTCTATGCTTTTTCAGTGTTTTGATTTTATGTTCACCCGTCAACTCCATTTTCCATCATGCTTTGTCAAAAGATGGTATTCACCCCTTCAAAGGCCTTAAGCCTGCGGCCCGTCAGGCGAACAGCCCGAGAACAGAGCCCAGCAAAACCTACAGCTGGCTGCGACCCCATATACTTCCAAACATTTCCAATCATAATGTAAAGAATTCCACAATGAAAATTCTGTCATTTATATATTTTCTATCTTGCATATATAATATGTCTAGTAAAAATCATAAAGTGTAAGTTGATGGTAGCTGGTTTACGTCACATTTAGATAAAACCTTCATTGATTATATTAATTTGTTTATGTACCCTAGATTTAAGTCTAAATGTTTGCAGCTCTAATTGCTGAGCGCTGATATCATTTCTTAGCCTATGTTAATCTGTGTGATTTCCAGCAGAATGTTTGTAAAAGTGTAAATATTTACAGATCTAGCTGAGTGACACATGTAGACGTAGGATAGCACTCCAGATCTGATGGTTGGGGTTCCTGTGCCTCTGCATGGTGCTGGTGCTGATTGGATCGTGGCTGTTTGCTCCCACTTTTCTGTTGCGGTTGACGACACATGAAACCGCCAGCCACATGGTGACCAACCCTCACTGTTCACGGCTGCGTACAGCAGTCATTGTATCAGTTTGTATTTCTTGACTTTTCAAAGATCCCAGGCTCTAAAATAGATGGCTGTTACCACCTAATTGGAGCTTTTCTAATTTAAATATTTAAACCTAAAGTCAAACAGTCAGTGTTGGGTTGGAAAACTCATGTAGCTGGTACTACAAGTGGCCATTTTACTGTAAATACTGTGCCTAAACAATTAATACATTTTAACTCTGGTACTATGGGTAACAAAAGAGCACAAGCTCTAGAAAGCAGCTTTTTTCAGCCAGCACATTTCTGTGACCAAAATATCCATGTATTATTTTATTTACTATTAAATGATGTTTTTGAAATCTTTCAAATCTATTTCTTGTGGTAATTTGGCATAAAGTTAAATATAAATACCAAAGGAATAAAATGGCTGCCTTCCTGCATGTGTACGTCCCCGGAAGGGTGGACTTTTTGTTTTTGGATGTCTGCAGCAGTAACCTTGAAGGATGCAATTTCATCTGTCATTTATTCTTCCCCATCTAGACTGTATCAGGATAAACTGTAACTCCAGTAAGTTAACACTCAAGTTTCATTTTGCTTTCTATGTTGATGGTATGTTGATATTTGTTTTTTTGAAATGTGTTTTTAAAAATGATTGAGTCCTGCACTGCCCACCACCTGCTCTTAAGCATATCATGTGGATGACTTTTTGCAATTATTTTGACTACCTATAATTCAACGGGAACCAACAGAAATAGCCTCAGTCAAATGGAATGAGTGATGACTTGTTTTAATTATTCGACATATAACTTAACTTGTTTTTAAATCAACCATTGTGCTCTCTTTTCTGCTGATGGGTCTGCTGTCCCAATTCTCTAGTTGCTATGAAAAATAAAACCATTCTCACACCATTTTCCACTGAATACACTAGTAACAATATACATTTAATAACAATGAATAAGTAAATAATTCTCAAGATGTATATTACATTTTGCCAATATTTTCATGTGTCAGAAGTAGTAAATCACCATTCATCATCATTATTCTACGTGATTATGTTAATTTCAATTTATTTACAGTATATAGCGCCAACTTATAACAGACTTTATCTCAGGGCACTTAAGTGATTACAATCTGGATGGCAGTTCATAATCTGACCTTTGAGGCTATAACAGGTGCAAAAACAGAGAGCGATTCAAATTAAATATCTTTGATACTGTAAATCCTTTGGTCCCGTGAACTGATATACTTATTCTGGATAGTATAGTCGATTGATTTTTTTTAGTACTGTAGATGTTCAATACTGTCTGCCTACTGTAGTGGACCTCCACAGGCTATATAACCCTAAGCACGACCCATTATGAATCCTAATTGCAAAATCCCCTTACCTTATTTTTGAATGTGTAACATAATTCCTCCTATCCATTAATGTTAATTATTATTGGGATGAAAAACGTGTAAATTCCATGATAGTGCATATGGAACAGTATTTTAGACGACCGTTACATTCAGGGGAAAGGAAGGTACAATGTGTAATTCCTGGCCACATGCTCCAAACAAATAGGAGGCAGCATTTCACCTCCTCTTTCACCTCAGCCAGGCAACTCTCTGAATTCTCTCCAGCCTTTTTGTGTCTGTGCCTCTCTGTTACTCACAAAAAGTACAGAAATTAAAAACACAATATCCAACACCAATGATACTATTTCTAATAGTTATGGTGGATGGGCAGATTTTTATATTTTATTGGGGTTGAACAAATCAGATCATTTATTTTTGTTTAGTTATCAGTGCTTTTTCTTGCCAGATTTGCTTGTGGCCATAACCTACCTGCACTTGCTTGGTCTAGCTGAACAGCCCCAAGTGATTAAATATTAGCGTCAAAAGGAAAGTGCTTCAGGGTGCTTTGGGGTGCTTTGCAACGCTTCTTTGTGTCCCTAGACAACGACGATTTCACACCCTGTCTGCCCGGTCAGAGACAGGGAACATCAAGTGGTGGCAGGAGAATAGAAAGTAGAGGTAGCGGAGGAACGAGATGTCGGGGAACATAAGGGAGAGCACCTTGGGCAACAGCATTGATTGACAAGTCCTCGGAGCAGCTCTACTTCTTGGTGCTCCCATGTTGGACTGAGCACAGACTGGACGTTACACTGACTCACTAATGCATCTTGAGTAACAAAGTGGTATTGCAACACAGGACAAGTCAGGGGCTAGCGGGTTAGCATGCTAACTTCAGTTGATATCAGTAACAGCAACTACTGTTGTTGATCATGTTAATTTGTTTTTATGTTTTAAACTAAAATTCTGGCCAAATCTTACACATTGTACCTTTTAACAACATGGCTGAAACTCACCAATACCCAAAACAGATGCAACAGCAGTTCCCTAAAGGCAGTCCCAACAGAGAGAAAGTGCAGTATATCAAATAGCTTTGATAATGTGTGGGCAAAAAAGATGGTACACACTACATATGTGGAACATACACTTTAGATTTTGTTTTTCAAATTTAAAGAAACGTATGGTCAAATGTAAACCCAAGCCAAAAAACTTTCCGAGATTTCCATTCGCTGCGCTCTTTCAATCATTGCTTTTTCTGTAACAGAGAGGTACAGTGTCGATCCTTGGTGGATTGTGTACATTCCTATCCTCGACCCAAACCAACTGAATAATCACAATGTTTCACACAATCAATCTAATCAGTTCTTTAATCACAAATTTTAGTTATGTCATAGGAGACTGAGTATCAAAATATGACTCAGGTTACATTCTACACATTATACATTTAGGAATTCAGTGTGTCTACTTTTGGAACCTAAATTTATTTGTAGTGTCTCAGTTGTCAGGCTTGCACAAATAACTATGGATTGCTTTTACTCATAAGGAGGCCACAGAGATCTTTGCCTTTACATCTGTCATTTTAATGTAAACAATATTTAATGGATAATTACAGCCAGTAGTGTAATTTAGTGTCTCTAAACAAACCTGCAAGTTGACGCAGGCTCATGGATCAAGAGTAGAAAAGTGTTTGCTGTACTGTACAGTTCAGTTTATAATAATATGTTGCTGTCAGACACCAAATGGACAGAGGTTTTCAGAAAGAGCCTGAGCAGAAGAGCAGTCTTATCTAAGATACAATGCACAGTGTTACAGTGAAACAGAAAAATCAGGGAAAGGAATAACAAAGATCAACAAGGGATCTTAAATGTCACTGTTTACAGATACAGGGAAATAAATTGACCTTTGGTTTCTCCCATCCGCAACTGAAAACAGTAATAATAAACTTGACATCAGAGAATTTTTATTGACTCCCCTGAGGCAACATAGTTTGGACTTTTAGCTAGTGGCTAGGTAAAAAATGGCCCACCAGCTTTGATGGAGCTCAGTCCTCATCCTGGCCCACAGTTGTGGGCAACAATTGAAACAGTATTGATGTTTCTAGAAAACCTGGATTACAGATAAAAAAAACAAAACAATATAAACTGAACATTAAAGTTATTTGATGATTTTGGTTAGTTTGGGGTCTGTGCGCATATCTCAAGCCATACAAACTGTGCATTTTGCACTCACATAAATCTTTATGGACCAGTCTCAGTGCTGAAATGTGCCGAGAAAAGCTTGACACACTAGAGCAGCAACAGCAACCACTCCGCTTGCTGTCTGAAAGTAACTTTCTGTCTGGATGCCTCTGATCATTTGCAGGCTTTATTACTCTCTGTCCCTGTGACTCTCTGAGGAAAGTTCTGCTCTGCTATATTTAAATGCCAGAAGGCCACATTTATTCAGTGATTGATCAGTGACCCTGATTGTTTCTTAATCTTAAGCAAGTAGTTTTTGTTCCTAAACCCAACCAGACATTGCCAGATAAGAAAACAGTCATATGATTATTTTGCGTGTGTGTGTGTAATAGTCAGTTGTAATGGTTTTCAAAGGCACTGACAAGCAATAACAAATGTGTGATTTCCTGTCACCAAATATCTCCTCAAATGAGAAAACATAAATGTTCTTTTCCATCAGGTCTTGGATCAAAAAGATTTGGGATTGGTTCAGAAAAGCTAATGACATTTTATAATGAACTGGCATCTGTGCTTAGTGGTGATGTTTTTGGCTTGCATTTCATGGTCAGAAAAAATAATGAAGAGAGACAGGAAAGGAAGAAAAGATTTCTATAAGCCTATGATGAGTAAAAGCAATTTGTCCTGCAGTAGTTGACCTTACGCTGTTCAAACTATTTGAAATCCATGACTTTGTACTGCAGCATAGTGATCAGGTGTATTCTATTAGAATCACAGATGTTAAGTATTTTGTATTGTTTCTCTGTATTTCACTGACTAAACCAAACCTTTGTTTCCCAAAGGTATAAGAACTAGTTTGAAAACTAAATTTAAAGGCATTTTTGAGCTACTAAGCTGCTTGTAGAATTCTAGCCAATGATTCTTGGCTGACTGATGGGAAAACAAAGGTTTGGGTTTAGGCTCAGGATGTCTTTAACTTTGTGATTGACCGCTGTTCTCAGGCAAGGGACCAGAGACCCTGTATGCTGGGCAAAAGCTCAATGATAATGAATGGCATACAGTGCGAGTGGTGCGTCGCGGCAAAACCTACAAGCTAACGGTTGACGATGATGTAGCAGAAGGTACTTACCTGCATCAACTCGGTTCATGCTTGAAGAAATGTTCATAGTGTTGCCTTGTCACTGGTACAACACCATGCTTTGGTGTTATACCGTAGAGATTGTAGAGATTCTGCTAGAGAGAAAGCATGTAGATATGTAATCATTAGCGACAGTTTGGATCCATCTAATACTGTTGATGTAATTTTCTCCTTAAATCAGCCCTTTTGTGTTAGTGTCAGACAGTGTTCTCTTTTCTTTTCGTTTTTTGTCTTTCTTTTCAACCCATCCCCTCCACCCTCCCCGTCTTCAGGCCAAATGGTGGGTGACCACACTCGTCTGGAGTTCCACAACATTGAAACAGGCACCATGACAGAGCGGCGATTTGTTTCCAGCATTCCGTCCAGCTTCATTGGTCATCTGCAGAGCCTTAGGTACTCAGAACAGTTACTTTTACTTTACTTTAAAAGCATATATATATGTATATAATTTAAAGTTTCGCTTATCATTCTTTTCACATTAGCAAGAATCAAATGACAAGGACAATATCACCCAAATTCTGTAGCTTTACAGAATTCTTTTGCCTCTTTTAGATAATTATTTTGGTTTAACAGCACATGTACTGTTTGGTTTCAACTCTCCCAGTGTACAGATGACAAATGTATTATAGATGATGGAGATGATGAAGAACGTGGAACATGGGCAGCTAAAGAGAAATATATTTTTAGGTGGTGGAGAGCAAACCATAGAGTACATTTATTCTTGGATTTCCAGTCGACAAAAACACAAGACAAAAGTAGTGCTAAAGTTGCTCTTTTTCTGTTAAATGTGTAATTTCCCAAATTTAATTATGCCTATAACTATAATATAATACGTCATATAATACACCAGACAGTTTGTTAATCATTTCAAATGCCTGTTCCTTCATTTCCTCAGATTTAACGGCATGCTCTACATCGACCTGTGCAAGAATGGTGATATTGATTATTGCGAGCTTAATGCCCGCTTTGGGATCCGTTCCATTATTGCCGACCCTGTCACCTTCAAATCCAAGAGCAGCTATCTGAGCCTGGCCACCCTACAGGCCTACACATCCATGCACCTCTTCTTCCAGTTCAAGACCACCTCCCCAGATGGCTTCATACTCTTCAACTCTGGAGATGGCAATGATTTTATTGCTGTAGAACTGGTTAAAGGGTACGTTTTATTTTGTAAGGATGTTTCTTAAAGGATGCAGTTTAACCAGACCAAATGACCAGTTTGTGAGCAGAAATATGTGTGGATATGATGCAGCAATGGTTCTGTTTCAATATGATTTACGCAAGGCAAAAAGACTGCATCACTGAACAAAAGATCATTGAATGCAGTGCAGAACTTTTCAAATTGTAGGCTGCAGACTAAACATATCTGTCCTTCTGCCTTTAATTCAGTTTTTTCATATAGCACCAATTTAGAAGGTATCTCACTGCACTTTTCATATAGAACAGGTATAGACTGTACTCTTTGTAATATTATTTACAGGGACCTAACAGTTCCCACCACAAGCAATCATTGGCAATAGTGGCATGAAAAACTCCTAGACCTAGACTCCGGGTGGGCCAACTGCCTTGAACAGTTGGGTTCAGAGGGGTGGGGGGAGAGCGATTGACAGTGCTAGTTCCATATGTGGACAGTAGGTAGCTTGCAACGACAGATCCAGACTCTACAGCTCCAGAGCCAGAAACACCTGCGACAGGAGAGAGGAGAGAGACAAAACTACGGGAGAGGGAAAATGTTGAGTTAGTAACGTGTAAAATTTCTGATTATCTACTTTTCTGTATCGCGACATATTCTTACAAAAGAGAATCGCAATACACGGAAGAATAATCCCCACCACCACCACCAACCCTACTAATAGGGTACTATGGGCTCTTTAAGATGATAATTAGACATGACCATTAAGGCTTTATAGTTGAGGAGAAGGATTTTATAGGTAACCAGTGCAGAGAAGCAAACATGGAAGACATATGATGTGTTTTCCTAGTTCTTGTCAGTAGACTGGCCGCAGAGTCTAAGATGGCATCAAGAAGGTGAAGCGGAGACGTCAGGAGAGACTAGAGAGAGATCTCAACTTCAGAGATATGTTGCAGGTGATCAAAAACATCACAAGCTACTATACGCAGCAGATGTGAGAAAAGTCCTGCTGACAATGAAGATGAGTAAATCTGCTGGGCCGTGTATTAAAATCCTGTGCCAATCAGCTAGTTGATGTTATTACTGACATTTTCAACATCTCACTGTCTCAGGAGAGGGTTCCCACCTGACAGCCACCATTGTTCCTGTACCTAAAAAGTCTACAGTGTCTAGTCTGAACAAATACCGTCCTGTGGCACTCACCCCCATTCTGATGAAGTGCTTTGAGCAACTGGTTCTTCAGCACATAAAGAACAACATCCCATCCAGACCCTCACCAGTTGGCTTTCAGAACTAGCAGATCCACAGAGGATACCTTCTCCTCTGTCCTCCACTCAGTCTTCACAGACCTTGAGAAAAGCAACAGCGACATCAGATATGTTCATCAGCTCAGCATTCAACACAATCTCCCACATGACTGATCAGCAAACTCAGCACTCAAAATGCAAATGCTCTACATATTTGTATAGCGCCTTTCTAGTCTTTTTGACCACTCAAACCACTCAACCTCCACTCCAGTGTTCAACAATGGGGGCCCACCAGGTCTATATACTCAGACCCCTCCTGTTCATGCTGTACACCCATTACGGTAACCCACTAAATTGAGAGAACTCTGTTGTGAACTTTCAACACAATCATTGGCCGGATATTAAACAACACTGAGACTTCATATCAGAGGAAATCACTAACTCGCAGAGTGGCACAGAGAACAACCTACTACTTAACATCAGCAAAACCAAGGAGCCGATCATTGATTTAAGGAAAAAGGGAGGCCAAGACACACACTCCTGTCTACATCAGTGGAGCTGAGGTAGAGCAGATGACAAGTTTTAGGTTCCTGGAAAATCAGCATCACACTGTCAACTGTATACACAGAAAGAAGGCCAGCTTGGCATCTGTCTCGCAGCCTTTTATTTCTCATAGCTCTTGCAAACGCCCAAGAGCCTCTTGCTTGGTCTCTCTTTTTTTCCTCTTCTTAGCTTCCTCCATCATTGTCCTTTTCGGTCTCTTCACCTCTGTCATTAGCTAATGTTACATCAGTGTTTCCCACACATAGGCTTTACTTGGGCGAGCCACCCAAGTAGATTAACAGCCGCCCAAGTAAATTTGGCAACCCATTTAAAAATAATTTTTTGATTGCTGCGCAGCGCATATTCGCTCTGCACATCCTCTCACTCGGTCGCTCGCTTTATCTCACAATAATCAGGCCTTGCTCCCACAAGGTCTAGTGACATTTTGCAGCACATTTTAAAACGCTCTTTTATACTGAGAAAACTGGTGGATGCAAATTTCGGCAGGTAGCCTACAACATCCGTTTTGCCGAATTATGCATTCACTTATTAAGGTCCTTTTAGGACACTTTGCTGTTCACGTTGTTTGAACGCGGTTAACGACACATGTTTTTGCTGAGTCTCAAGAAATGGTACTTTTACCAAGTGTAATAATATATTAACGATTCTTAATGTTCATCAAATATATACTGATCATTTATCACTATTATTATTGTTGAACCCCACAAAGAATAGTATAGCGTTTAAAAGCAGAATTTTAATGCATTTACATGCAGTACTTGGCAGGCATGCAAAATTCGGCAAAACTGATTCTGTTTTGCATCCTTTCAGCTCTTTTAGTTCACGCCAACAAGTAAAAGCCAACAAGTAAAAGCCAGTTTGATATTTACCATTGTCCGTTCACTTGCTTGGTCTTTTACTCTTCCTTGCTTCTTCCGACATCATCTTCTGTCTCATCGAAGCCTCTTCCATGATATCATAGCTTCTTCTTATAGCTTGCTTGGCTTGCTGAATAGTTTTGTGGGTTGTGGTGCTGTAAAGCATTACGCTGTTCTTGCGATAGAAATCCTGCCCGGGATCTCAATCTTACATAGTGCCATAGAAAGCTTCCCCTGCCCGGAGCAGCAATGATAGACATTGCAGTCCCCTACACGTCAGTGTACCATCAAAACAATTTGGAAGGGGTAATGTTGCTTTAAGAAGGAAAAATTCCTGTGCCAAGTTCTTATGAACTTTTACAGAGGAGCAATAGGAAGCATCCTGACTGGAAACATCACAAACTGGCATGCACGGCCCAGGACATTAGGGCTCTGCAGCAGGTAATTAAAACCATTCAGAAGATCATTGGTACCCATTACCGAGCATCAGTGATATACTTGCTTTTTAACAATGCATAGGCATACACAGGCGTCACAAACGGCATTGTTCACATACTTGTCTATGTACTTAGCGTGTACCTGGAGGACTAAACCTGAATCTACTAGGGGGCAGACCAAAACCTGTTCATCCCTCGCCGACACCGGATTATCTTCCTTGACAACCTCCGAATTTGCACATCGTAAACAAACCAAACATGGCGACTATCTAGCAGGTTGTGATTTTAATGAGACATCATAACGATCTCGATGATTGCGGACTAGCTCCAGGAGTTTTATTGTAAACATCCCACCATAAATCTATATAGGAGTGACGTGATACTAAAAGACAGTACCCACACCAGCCACAGGCTGTTCACCCTGTTGCTGTCTGGCAAGAGATACAGATGGATCCGCTGTCGTACTTTTAGGGACTGAGGTACATAGCCTATTAATAAAGACAGATTGATCATGTCTAGTAAAGCGCTAACTAAGGGTAAAACCTCTTTGAGCAGCCTAGTTGAGATGGAGTCCAAGAGACAGACTAATAGCTTAGATGAAGAAATCATTGAAGTTTGTTGGTGAAGATCAATGGGAGGATTTTACAGCTGTTTCTAAGGTTCCTGAGTTTGAAGATAAATCAACTAGAGGTGATTGATTTTTCCTTGAATATTTAGAATTTGATCATTAAAGAAGCTTTTGAAGTGGTAACTACTGAGGACTCAATAGAGCTGTGACCGTGAAAAGAAACCTGGGGTTGTTCTTATTTTTCTCTGTTAATGATGAGTAATGGCTGCTCTGGCATTACAGAGGTCTTTCCTATATGTTTTAAGACTAGAATCCAGTTTAATCAGCATTCCTTTCAAGTTTTCACAATGTTTGCTTTCCTTTTTAAGGGTTTGAAGGTTATACCATGGAGCTAACCTACTTTGTTTTATTATTTTCTTTCATTTGTCATTTGCACTATCAAAGGGACTGAAGTTAGCATAGGAGTCCTCTGGTATATTAAGACATGGTATTGGATTAAATGCAAATGGAATCACTTCCTTCAATTTAACTACAGCACTATCAGATTGACATCTAGGGTAGGAATTTTTGCCTAATGCCATGTAGTCCAGTGATAGGAACTGAAAAGATTTTAAATAGTGGTCCAATAAGAAGGGATGCTGTAGAAAGACTATTAAATGTTCAATCTCAATGCTGTATTGCCAGAACTAGGCCAAGGGTGTGGTTAAAATAGTGAATAGGTTAATGAACATTCTGACAGAAGCAATCAAATCTAATAATGAGGTAAACACAGCAGGAGGATAAATTCAAATGAAATATAAAAGATATTGACCAAGAGGGTGGTTCACTATAACAAATATATTTGGCTGTAGTGTTTTCCAGGTTAGGTGCGAAAGACTAAGAACAAGGCTTCTGAATGAGTTATAATTTAGTTTAGGTTTCAATTTCAGCTTGAGTCAAAGATAGCTGTAACCCCATCTCCTCAGCTGTTTCCTCCAGGAATATGAGTATTAATGTGACTGGGGGGAGTGGATTCATTTAGTCACCACATTCTTCATTACCCCGCCAGGTTTCAGACAGACAAAATAAATCAATATAATTAATTTAAGTGTTGGGGAGACACCGTCACAGTGAGGTTTTGGGTGGGTAACTGCTCTAATGGAAGTGCAGAGAAGCGTGTAGGTCTGCAGCTCTGCCTCCTGGTCTCAACTCTGGAGTATCATGGTTGTGGTCCACTAATAAACTCTGTCATATTTCTGAGAGCTGCTCCTTCCAAAGTGGGATGAATGCTGTCACTCCTAATCAGCTTCCCCAGATACTCCGCCAATTATCTACAAAGCCCACATCATTTGCTGGACACAACTTTAACAGCCAGAGGTGGCATGATGACATGCGGCTAAACATGTCACCACTGGTCAGATTTGGCAGGGGCCCAGAGAAAACTACAAGAGTCCGACATTGTCTTTGCATTTCCACACACTGACTAAACATTCATTTTACTGACCTCCAAATAGAAAAGTAAACTGAGAGAGCAGAAGAGAGAAGACATTACTAGCTGCTAAGCTAAAATAAGGTAGCTAGCGAAACTGAATAGACTCTATTCAGTTTCGCTAGCTACCTTATTTTCTGAATATCGTTCAATATTCCCTAGATTCTAGGGAATATACTAAATATGTATTTTAGCACACTTGTCATTAAAGCTGTTCAAAAGTCAATGTTTCAGTGCTGTCAAATTGTGAACATTGTTTTAACATGTCTTAAGCATTCTGTAACTCAATAACTTTTCTCTTGCAGATACATCCACTATGTTTTTGACCTAGGAAATGGGCCCAACCTTATCAAGGGCAAAAGTGAAAGGGCACTGAATGACAACCAGTGGCACAATGTGGCCATCACCCGAGACAACAGCAACACCCACACACTGAAAGTAGACGCTATAGCCACAAGTCAGAGTATCAATGGGGCCAAGAACCTCGACCTAAAAGGTATGCACAGGACATGACACCTGTTAGATATTTTTATCTCCTTGTATGTCCAGTTTTGATTCAGCTACATTGGCTAGTGTTGTTGAGCTGCTAAAAAAACATTCATCGACTTTCCTTGAGCATTAAAATATGTCCATTTACTTCTCACAATATTATTTATCATAGTCACAGACTGCTTTTGTGCCATATCATTAAAGGGGCATTTCAGAATGTTTCTCAAAAGGTGCTGTGAGTAACTTGTGGTACAGTAAGCAAGAAATCCAAGCTTGTCACAAAGAAATAAACAGCAGTCAATTAAAAACTTAAAACAGTAACTCAATCCGTCCTTTGAGCATCGGAGTTTTACACTCCAGATTTCCTCTTAGTCTGAGCATGATAACAGCCTATTGGACTGATATTTTAATTACTGATTAAATTAAGTAAGGTATATTGGAAATGGGTTCTCCCATCAGTGCAAAATTGGGTAGCCTACTGTAACTAATTAGGCAAAGCTAATGGCATTAGGAAGTAGGAATATAAAGGACATGTTCTGATGCTCGCTCTTTCAATTTCTAAAGTGAGTAATTGTAGAGTTGATTTCTCTGATTGTTATCTTGACATTCAAAAACCAATAGCAGCAAACACTGCCAAGGTGATTATCTTTGTTTTGGTTCTGATCAATCAGAAACTGGTAGCAATTTAACACAGGTTTTGGGCTGTGATGTTCTGCCAGCTGTTTACGTTGTGTTGCATTTAAGCGTTAACAGTGGTGAAAAAAATGTGTGTGTGGTGTTATGGTTTGCCATTGTGTAATGTAACATCAACATTTGCTATTTACTTGATGAAAACCATAAAAATGTACTTTACCGAGACAAATTGCCACAGATATTTAAGACACTGGCACATTAAGAAATAATTTATAACATGCAAGTATTAAGATAAGATCCACCTACACTTCTCCTCCTACACTGTCTGTTTTCTACACCCCAGGTGATCTGTTCATCGCTGGACTGGGACCAGGAATGTATGGCAGCTTGCCTAAACTGGTGGCTTCCAGAGAAGGCTTCCAGGGCTGTTTGGCATCGGTGGACCTCAACGGTCGCCTGCCAGATCTCCTCAGTGACGCCTTGTTTCGCAGCGGGCAGATTGAGCGTGGATGCGAAGGTACACCGTCCCTCAAATCCGAGTCTGATTTAGACTACTACAACACAAACTTCAACTCCAGCTCCAGCAGCCCTTCCTTCCTGCTCAATGCAAACAGTAGCTCCACAGCCCTGCATCCATACGGACGTCCCTCTATTCTATTAACTGTACTTGTTGCTTCATTTTCCCACTGCTAGTCAGGTCAGACATCAAACACCTCCCCACCTACACTACCACATGTTATCGACCACATTGGTCGCCCACTGACAGTGCCGTCATAATCACCATCAGATCAGCTTTTTTTCCCCATTTTTATCCTTTTTTTAATTCATTTTTGTTTTTCTGAATTTTGTGAATGTCTTTAATGTCTTATTACATTATCATATAAGAAGGTACTACAGAGCTCATCCTGAGTGACTGGTTCAGGTGTGTTAGGACCAAGACACATGTATTAATTTGATTGTAGAGAGATATATTCAGAGCAAAATGTTGCCCTACTGTAAATTTTAAAAATCTATGACATTTCTAATTGACCCTTCACTAAGCCCCGTCCCCTTACTTATTGTTGCTATGTTTGTCAAGCTTTCCATTCTAGCAATGCACATATGTAGTTTACAATGACAATTTTCTAACAAAGGATCCTTGACTTCAGACAGAATTGACAGAAGCAGTTCCTCACTTTGTTATAACTGTTGATATTTCTGAAACGACAGCAGTCATTGGCAGATTTTATTTGCTCCAGCTAGCTAACTAACATTAACTCTGTGAGTTGGTTCAAAACTCTTAGAAATATGCATTTGATGGTTACGTACATAATGTCATGTTAACTCAGTGCTGTGTTATGATGCAAAAAACACTAGCTAATGCTAGCCAAGCCCAATGCATTGTTTCTTCGTAGCATAACACCTTTCATGAACATGTGACAAATGAAAACATTGAATCTTTGAGCTTCAGGTCTAAGTGGAAATACATTATAAGCTACTTTTATGTGTTTTAAGTATTTTCAGCTGATACGTTTCACTGTAACATGATAAAAGGCTTTAAGGATGAGGACTAAACTATGAGTTTGGCAAAGTCATAAGTCCCCAAACCCATTACAAACCAGGACAGTGCTGAGCCTAGACTCTACTAATGATTGAATGTGTCAATCCTGATCAAGACTTTTTCAAACATAACCTTTTAACTCCACATAATAATGTAGTTATGTAATAATATGCTAACACAATGTCTACACTGCCTGCAGCAACTTCAGCCCTACAATCAGTGTCTGTACAGGATGTGTTAATGTACAGTATTGAGTGTAGGTCATCCGTGATTTGGCAGCACTCAAAGCCCAAAACACAACCACTGTAGTTACACATATAAAATTAGAAAAAACAAGTGTAAAAATACACTTTGGATCATGTTTACACATGTATAGTGCGAGTCAAACGTGACCCATTACGCTGCCTGTGTAGACAGCTGTTTATATCTAATTTGTCTGTCTGACACACAACATGGACAATTTTAATTAAATTTATTTCATAACAGAGGTTATCTCATTGCACTTTTCATATAGAGAAGGTCTAGTCCGTACTCAGCTGAAAAACCTGGCTGGAACACCTTAACTAAAGCCCAAACTTTAGGCCTTGGAGGTGATACTAGGTTACTGCTCTAAGTAGTTACAGTTGCTAAGCTATAATTGGACAATTGCTGTTTGGGGTAGGGGTTTAGCAAATGGCCAATTACTGAGGGAGTACAAAGAAAAAATACAATGTAAACACTGAAAGAGTCTTTGGATGTGCAGGTTGATACCTGGCCATGACATCATAGGGCCATTGGAAATCTGGCTCAGGCTCTGCACAGACTCCAGTCCATACAGTTTAGTCTTCACAAAGCAAAATTTATTTATTTCGCCTTGATTTGCAATTGTATAGCTACAAACAAATAGGCTGTTGAAACATTTTGCGCGAGCAAGCAAATGTCACTGGACAAAATGTTTCCATTTTCCTGTGCAAGTTCTTTCGCATTCTTTTGTGGTTGTTTTTGTCATCTTCTTAAGGGTTTGGGTCAGCTTCCACAACCTGTTCATTTTTGCATGAAAATCATTTTCTGTACAGCTTATCATTCAGTTGGACATTGAGTGTACTACATGTTGTTTTTTTTACATTAACTTACAGAGCCCCAGGTTAGGCAAATAAATGTGTTAGTGAATGTTTCATTTTAATCAAACAGAACAAAACATTATGTGTACTGTATGTCCTCCTAGCTGTGACAATCTGAATGGGGTTGGTAACAATGTTATTCACTGTACTGTATGTACTGCAAGAAAGTAATGGTTGATTCAATTATTTTTCAAAATAAAATCTCATCAATCACAGTTTGTTGGTCTTGTCCGTGGCATTCTGTCTCATTTTTATGTGCTTGTATGGTTTCTTTTCTTTTCAGCTTTTCTTTTCTTTTTTGCTGATGTATCATGATAAGTTGATTAGTCATTTAGACTGTAGTGCCATGCACTGCCTGCACTGCATCACAAGCTTTCATCACATAAAATGGATTTGCCATGTTTCTTCAGCCCGTGAACTCTTAAGCCCATTAATAATAATTGGGTCAGCAGCTCAGGTTGCAGCAATACATTGTACTGTCACTAGATGGTGATACCGCACTGCTGGCAAACATGTAACAGACGAGTATCAGCAGAAGTAACATAAAAAAAGTTTAATTGTTGTTACACCTTACATTGAGTCCTCAACCAGATCAGCGGATCAATCACGAGAAATAGGAGGAGTTGCCACTGCAGCATTGTAAGTCATTTTAAGTTCCAATACTCCATCCCCTCCTCCAACTCATCATCAGTTCATTTGATCCTGAACAGCTTCTATAACAGAGCAGGTAAGTCCCCACTCAACACATTTAACTAATTTGAGTTTGATGACTTGATTTAGGCTGACACTCAGTCTGCTATTGTGAACATTTATGTACATTAATGTGCAAGCAGATACACTGGAAAATATGATTTTCCTGTTTTAAAATTTCACATAAACATGATTGATGAAAATTAAATGATTGAGTCTGAAACATAGAAAAAAAACATTACTGTCTGTACTGTCAAGTACAGTATATAGTGTCAACGCAGTGGACTAAAGTGATACTCTTTCAACTCTAAAGTTGAAAGATTTGACGGGATGACTTTGGTAGTTTGAGGCGACAATACCACTACAGGAATACTTTTACTCTTTATGGCAATTCTTCCTCATTCTCATGGATAACTCAATAAATGTGATGTTATTTAAAGATTTATTTAAAAAACTCCACATGCAAATTATTCTACCAGCAATACAGTATGAACCTTGATTTCTACACTGGGAAAACCTGCTTTCTTACTCTATTGTGCTTTCCAGTATAAAGGCCCATTTTGTTCATAAATGACAAAAGGATGCTAGGAGGAAAATAAAAAGAATAACACTTTAAAACTAAACTAAAGTTTAAGTGTACCAGTTAAAACACTGTATTGGTTGGACAGGTAAATATCTTATAAAAACCAATGCTATTTGCGTGGTTGGACACCAGCAACAGTGAGTAAGAACATTTTTTGGGGAGGATGCAGCGAACAAGCTGTAGCTCTTAACACAATTATCCATGAGGATGAAAACATTTTTTGACAATCCATACTAACCTCATAGCCACTAGGTAATTTCATATTTAAAAAGATGAGTGAAGAGACACGATTATGGGTAAAACACAGTGGAAGAATTGTCAAGAGGCAGTGGCTGTGGGTGAAACAAGTGCTATCAGAGTTCAAAACCAAAGCAGTGTTAAAGTAGGCTCTAGGTTCAGTTTAGTCATGTACTGATTATGGTTAAGCCTCCAGTAAGTTTATGTAGTATTAAACATAGTTCTGTGTTTGTCTGTGTGTGTGTGTGTGTGTGTGTGTGTGTGGTTGTGGTTTTGGCTGGGTTTCCATAGGTCCCAGCACCACCTGTCAGGAGGACTCCTGTGCCAACATGGGCATTTGTATCCAGCAGTGGGAAAACTACACCTGCGACTGCTCCATGACCTCCTACACTGGCACACAGTGCAATGACCGTGAGTTCTGATCTCTCTATTAAATATCTAATGTCACATGTGTACAACAGAGAATGGATGAAATCATCTCAGTGTAAAGCACACAGCCCTAAACACATCTTTTGTGATGAAACCCTGATGAAATATAAAAGTAAGTAAATGTTTCGACTGGAGAGAACATTCTATGTTAGGACTCCGTTTCATGAATATACAGTTTTAGATAAGTTTTGAAATTGTACTCTTCCTGAGCTGTGCAACATACACAGACACATGGATGGTGTGTTGTCATAGCAGACATCTGTACTCGCAGTTTCTGGGTAAATTGCAACGACTGCACAACCACTCCAGAGGTTAAACTTGCATGAATTCAACATAATAACTTTGTTCACTTTGCATTATATGTGGCAACTTTAGGCTCATACTCCTCTGTAGCCTGCCCCTACAGCTTCATGCACAGTTGAAATTCAAGATATTGGTAGTGACGTGGTAGGAAAATTGTGGTTATAAATCACGTCGAATTTGCTTGGTTCTAATGTCATGTCAATACGCTTTGACAAAACAAAAGTTAACTATAGTACACTTCATCAGATAGCTTCAGGCTGCTGTAGGCGATTTTTGCTCTTTGCACAAACAAATGTTAGTCTGCAGATTAGAGGAGGAAGACATTCCCATCTTCTTACCTCCTGGTGCTGTTTAGTCTGGGTGTTGTCTTGGCCTAAACTGGGCAAAGTCTGTCACCAGCTCATCCATGTTTAAGGTCTTTACCAGTGTAGATCCCACAACCATTAGCATGATGTGGGTGAATCTGTCAACACTCGTTGTTCTGAGTTTTTTTACACATTTTGAAACAGAAAATAATCTATCATTGGACTTTATCACTCTATCACTTCGATGTCGTGACTCATAAACCAGTGCTTCTGCACTAAGGTCTGTCATATGGATGGTACTGACTGATTGACCCATTCTTACTCCCAAGTCATCACATATGAACGCAGAAACCAGACCTTCCCCCAAGAGACCGCTGTTTGTTTCCTGTGTGAAACAAAAAGTCTACATTGAGTGATTTTTCTTAAGTTATGTAGGTTACAGAAGTAACATTATGTATTTTAAGTCACATAAGTAATGTAGTTATTCTAACTTATCATTGTTCTATATACTTATTTTTCTAGTTATTCTTAGTTCTCCTAAACCTAACCAAGTGTTTTTTGTGCCTAAACCCAACCAAATTGCCACGAGTCAGTGTTAAGCCTTGATATGTTGTTCAGGTAGCAGCAGCTGCAGGCTCGGTTATAGTGTTAGCTGCCAGGTGGAGTGGACACTAGCAGCTGCTCAGAAGCAATAGCTTGCCACAATGCACCACTACTCTGCATTTCAGATGTTGTAGATACATCTTTCCTTTTTATGGGAAAAATGGGATTCCAAGGTATGGCAGCTGCCATATACACTTGGCACATATTGTAGCTGTGAAAACAATTTGTATTATATTTTTACAATAAGAACTGACAACAGTCCAATAAAACAAGGCATAAAAGAAATAAATACAAAATAGTCAAATTCAAGTAGTAGTAGTCTACAATAAAACTATAAAAAGCAGCAGTGGCAGTCTGCTCTGCAGGGGCTCAATGACAGCATTAATGTTGGTCACAGTTACTCAAGTATGCATTAAATAAACCTGTACTGAAAATTGAAAAAAAGGATAACCTGACTGTTCACAACACTCCTATGATCTGTTCCATGTGGTATGGCATAATGCTTGGGACCAAACAGATATATACGCTGGGTATTTTGGGTATTTATAGTGACACCCTGTGTGTGTCCTTTTCTAAAGGATGGATGTCGATCTGGAATATATTTACATAATTCAATATTTACATAAAAGTAACAAAGTTACATTGTTAAAACTTAGTGCACACCCCATACCTTGACCAGAGAGGAACAAATATTATCTTGGAAGCATTGAAACAGCTAATTGACACAGTAGACATTCAAAGCAAAACTCGGATACAAACCACTGACGAGAAGTATCGGAAATAAAGACAGACAACGCAGAGCGTATGGAAGTCCTAGAACTTCCGTGGTCCAATCAGCTGAATCCCGCACAGAACATAAATTCTCGATTCTTGAGATGAAGCTGAAATCCAGACCAGCATGTATCTATAAATCATCATCTGCTGTGGTGACTCAGTCATCATTATTTAACATCAGAAAGATGATCAATGATTAATTTATAGGGCTAATTTTGAAACAGACTTTTCAAAGTGTTTTATCATTCACGATGAAATTAAAAGATTCTTAACAGGGAAATGATGGCACAGATGTAAATAAAAAGAATGATACAATTAATCACGCATAAATAATTTATAATAAAGACTTAAAATTATTTTTAATAAAAGGCACCTATCTTTGACATTTAACGAACACTGTGAAATTTTTTAAGTAACACAATCAGTGAAAATGGCAAACAACCAATACATAAACATTTTCATTGCTTGTTCTTGCTCTTGGCATCTTAATTTTCTTTGGGTTGGTTAGCCTCCGGGTCCGAATTGCTTCGGGGTACTTGGATCCTGTTATATTTGTTTGTATGTTTAGTTATCATTATTATTATTATTACAAATTATTTCAATTCAATGTAAAGAAACTAGCTACCACTGGAAAGAAGAAACTAAATGCCAAAGTAGACCATCAACTTGACTTGTCACACATTTAGGGTTAGGATTTGGTTGAGCTTATTATTTATACTTTCTCCTCCTGCTCTGTTCAGCTGGGACGACATACATCTTTGGCAAAGGTGGAGGCCTAATTACATTCAACTGGCCAGCCAATGAGAGGCCAAGCACCAGGACGGACAGGCTGACTGTGGGCTTCAGCACCTCACTGAAAGATGGCATCCTGGTCAGGATTGAAAGCGCACCTGGTCTGGGAGACTATCTCATGCTGCACATAGTAAGTTCTCAGCCACATTCTGCATATTTGCCTCAGCTTGTGTTTGTTTTGTTTTCTAACTACTGTACCTGTACTATTTGGCGTGCCCAGTGTGCGCTACACGTGTCAGTTGACTTGATGCTAAGCGTGACAATGTATTATACTGAAAAGACGGAGTAGCTATTCTTACTTTGGTCGTCCTTATACATACTTGTTTCTAAAAGAGCACTCTTAATAACAAGTTTTATTATTGCAGCCCTATCTGCTGCTGTTCTGTTCATCAGCTGATAGAGATTCAAGCCATATGGTACATCACCATTGTATTAGTTGATAATTCCTCTCTCCTTGCTTAGCCTGGAAATTGTTCCAGTCCGCCATCATGAAGGACATTCCAAATCCCTTATTTCTGTTCATAGAGAGATGGGCAATGAAATGGAGACATAAGCAAGGATACATAAGACTAAGACCAGACTTTGCATAAGTCCTTTACTGAACTGACACACCCCTTTGAGACCGCACCACACTTTTATATCAGACAGAATAAGTGTATAACTCCAAATTTTTAGATGTTATTTATTTTCTGATTCACTATCTTGTTAAAAATAGTGGATTTGTATTAACTCTAGGTCGGATTATCCAAAGAACCATCATTTACTTTATCCATTCATTAAAAAGATTTTTCTCTTCATGATCTGTGATTTTATGGCCGATAATGTAGTCAGACCGAGATGGAGTCCTGTCACTCAGTAATAAACACATTTTACTTGTCTGCTGTCATTGCCATTAAGTCACATCTGAGGTTAAAAAATCGAGTGAATCAGGTCTAATTTGATGTGAGATATATAGAGAGACATAAAGTAATGGTAAAAATTATATAATTATATATTTAATTAAAATAATAAAAAAATGCTCGCAAATAAAATGCCAATGTTGATCAGGAACATGAGGGCAGTAGGGGGTTTGCCATCACAAAAATCTGCACAAAGCAACAGAAGGAGAGAAACGAGGAACCACAAAACTACGGGATAGAGAAGATAGCGAGTTAGTAAAATGCATTAATGGGAGGGAGAGGAGGAGAGAGAAGCTCAGTGCATCATGGAAAGTCTCCCAGCAGTTTAGGCCTATAGCAGCATAAATAAGGGAGGGTTCAGGGATCACCTGAGTAGTCTTACAGCTGGATTCCACAGGGCACAGCTGCATTGCATTCCGACTGTGACCCAGTTTTGCTTTGTCCTCTGTACGGCTTCATAATGCACAGGGAGTGCATTCAGGAGCAGATCGTTTTGCCTGCTTGATAGTAACAAATTGAAATGATCCATCCTAGAGGTAACAAATGCATGGGCAAATTTTTCTACTTCTTTTTTATACAGGATGTTCCTGATTTTTGCAATGTTATGTAGGTGAAAACAGTGAACATCAGGAAATTGCAAGTTATCTAAGTTTTTATGACCTTGGCATTCTTGAAGTTTAACTGTTTAGTTTCATCTGACAGATATAATTGTGTATAATCTGCATAACAATGGATGCTTATGGAGTGTTTCTGGAACTGAAGCAGATATAAGATGAATAGAATTGGTCCAAGCACAGAACCTTGTGGAACTCTGGGAATAACTTTGGCGTGCATTGAGGATCCAACATTAACATGTACAAACTGAGATCACGATTCAATGCATCTCGCCTCTTGATGGGAGGGATTGAGTTGCAAAGTAAAAACACATGCGAAGGAAACGTGGATGCAATAAGGGTATTGTATCCATGCCTGACTACTCATGCTCTGCTTGCAGCTAAACAGTGGACCCATTGGGGCTAGGTGTGGAGCAGTGAAAACCACATACATTTGGTAAAAATTAACAATCTTTGGTAACATTATCAATATACCTCATAGAGATATAGTCAGCATATCAGTTTGTCACTAAATGATAATAATATCTCCTCTCTGTTTTAGAGAAGCTGAAGCAGTTACAAAAACTGCACTAAACATATTACACATTTTCAAATTTTCCCAGGGTGACCAGGCTTTGGAAGCATGTAGACACATAATTTTGGAGTCGCTAGAGTTAATTGATTTTGTAAATTAAACATATAGTTATGGATGTTGTCATAGACCATAAGTTACAGTGAATCAGTTTGCAAGTCTTCTTTGCAAGAATTCTCAAGGAAATCCTGGTCTTTCCTTGGTCTTTTTTATTAAATTGTGCACACAAATCATCATTAATTGTGATTACACGTCTTTCTAATAAAGGAAGGAATCTGTGTGTGTGTGTCTGTCTGTCTGACTGTCTATTTGTAATTTGATTATGCCAGGGAGGGCATAGTGAAGCTGCTTGTGCAGGCGGGGCTCGCAGAGAAGGGGCTTATATGCTCCAACTCTATTGAGTGGTCCAGCCAAATAAAACATGATGCGTCAGTTCTCTTGCATTGTACCAATATTTTATTACCGAGAATGGGACAAGGCACCGCTACCTAACAAAACAACCTGTTTCCATGAAGGAAAACCTTCCAGTCAACATCTCCATCTCTATTCATTTGTCTATATGATGTTGCAGCTGATGTGTATACGCATACACAGAAATTGTGTTGTGTGAACACTGCAATAGAATTTGAATAAGTAGTATTCCACAAGAAAAAAAGAACAATGTTTCAGTGTTTATAATAAATAATTGTGTTTTCTCATTTCAGCAACAAGGCAAAATTGGAGTGACATTCAACATTGGCACAGTTGATATCAGTGTGCAGGAGAGCAGTAACCCAGTGAATGATGGGAAGTATCATGTTGTCCGCTTCACCAGGAATGGTGGCAATGCTACGCTGCAGGTGGATAACTGGTCGATCAATGAACACTTCCCAACAGGTACAACATTAATTAATCACTCTAATCTAAAACTAATCATTTTTATTTTACTGCTTTACTTCACAAACGTGTCTGCAATTATAATTGTTAGAAATCTGACAGTGTCAGCTACTATAAAAACCTACTGCTAGAAGATATGATAAGGCATTGGGATCATGTCATCATGAGACAGTTGAGACGGTCACTGGGCAGCATGTGCTTCCAACAGAGAGTGAGATTATGACATTTGTAGTTTGTCTTAATATGTTCTCACCTTTTGTGTAACTGGTGCTTTTAAGCTTTTAAACCGTCTGCTTCAACAGAAGCAAAAACATGACACATTCAGTATATCTGTCAATGCAGTATAAGATTTAGGGATTAACAAGACAGAACCCTGTCCATACTGTCACTGTTTCTTCTCAGGCATTTACTTTTGTGCTCTTTTGGATAATTTTTCTGAGCTATGTCGTGACATATATACACTACACTGATGCCACTCAAATTAACAACGGTTTGAAAGGTTATTATGTAATCTGTGAACATGGTAGATCTCTGTTGCTCTCCAGGAGAAACTGCAACATCCAGTCTGTTGCACGGCCCTTCATGAATTTGAGTCTCACTTAGATGCCTATCCTTTTTACTGGCCTGGTGTGACCACACGTTTTTACAAATACAAACACAGGTCACATATCAACTTAAATCTTACACCTAGTCCTTAATAGGTGTAAAGTCCTCCATAAAATAGTCAAGTGGTTGTCATGGCGCATCGTTTTGAAAGGTGGGGTAACTGTGATCAGGAGGAGCAAATTATACTGGGCTCTTCTGCGTAACCGAGTACACACAGCCTGGATGACAGCTCATTTCGGTTAATGAAGCAAAATGCAGAAGTTATGAACGTATGAATTGAAAATGTAGCGAAATTAAGAGTAGATTACCAGCCCAAAGAAAATATTGGATTAAAGAGTAAAAATATAAATACTAAAAGAACGTGAAAATGCAATGACTTATTTTTATTTATTTATTTTGGCAAATTTGCGTTACTTGTAACAAGTTACTACCCAACCTACTGCAAGTGCCCTCACTGCTGTCTTCAGGTAGGTTGTAATAACTGCAGCACAGAAGAAAAGTCTGTAATGTTGAGGCACTTAGCTGCCTCCAGCAAACTCGTATTTTTTCTCCCTTAACTTTTCAGCATCTTCTTTGCGTTGTGTCGGATGTTTTCTATAGACCTAACTTACACGATTTTTGGACGCGTTTCAACATTTAATTATGTCTGATGTGGAGTGATTGATTGACTAGCCACTCATAGTAACCCTTCTCACCTAGCCAACTCCGAAATCGCTGGAGAAAAGTGGGAGGGGTTATAATGTTACAATTTCATCTGCCCGTTAAACTTTACCGTTCGTTACAGGCACCGTTAAATAACGTCTATGTTGTAGTTAACGGTTTTACCACTCGATGTCACTGTGAGACTAGCTGTAGATTAAGGTTTCATAGTTATCACCTAATCATAATTATTTGTCCTTGTATAGGTACCTTTTGTTGGTTTGTTGCTATTTTTAGCCTCTTCAGTATTGCAAACGTTGAAAGAGAGAGAGACAAACAGATGACAAAACCGTAATAAACTCTGTTAAGAATAGTGCTGTTCACTGATTGGCCATGAGATGCGTAATCGTCATTTTCTGTGACACTGTTTTGATTAGTATGGACTTTACGCCAGAGTAGCTAAGACGAACCTTACGTCTCGGTGGTGCAACCAAACATCACCACAACTTCAGTCTTAAACTAACTAGTTTCATCGTATTGTTTAGTGTGGACTTTGCACCCTAACTTAAGGTAGAACTTACTGTCACTCCATTACTCAGTGACCTCCACTGGCTCCCTGTGGCCTCCAGAATCAAATTCAAGTCACTAATGCTTGCATACAGAGTGACTACTGGGTCTGCACCCATCTACCTAAACTCCATAATACAAACTTACGTTCCTTCTCGGCCGCTACGCTCCTCCAACGAACGCCGCCTGGCTCTGCCATCCCATCACACAAAGCAATCCCAGTCCCTGTTCTCATCTGTGACACCACGATGGTGGAACGAGCTACCACACGCCATCAGAGCAGGGGCGTCCCTCTCTAACTTCAAGAAGCTCTTAAAAACTCATCTCTTCTGAGAACACTTCCTCTTATAACACCTCCAACTCCTAACCACAAACATGCACTTCCTGTGCTCTTCTTCTTCTATCCCCTTACAATTATCTTGTATTGATTGCACTTTTTTGTTACTTCCTTCCCTCGGTATTTACCCCATTGATGTGAGATGTCCTGTGAGCTCTCACTAGTATTTCTTGCTGCTCTTACTAGTATGTATTGTCAGTTGTAGATCTCGTGCTGTATTGATGCTCTGTTGATGCTTGTATGTTGTTCCTCAAATGTAAGTCGCTTTGGATAAAAGCGTCTGCCAAATGAGTAAATGTAAATGTATAAAAGTTTAAACTTATGTCAATATGGACGTTCTACACATCGTTAGATAGAATAGATTTTCCACAATTCAAATGGTCAGTTCATTTTACAGGAACTATACACACCAAATACACACTATACACACTAAAATTGGGCTTTCATATCGGCTACAGTATGTTGATACGGGGCTCTCTCTCTTTCTGTTGTGAGGTTGGACTAGATGCGCTGTCTCCCTGAGCTACATCAAATGAATGATTCAGAATTTATTATGTTATTTGATAGCCTATTTTTGATTAACTGAGTAATTAAGCAATATATATACTGGTTTAAATAATACATTTGAGAGTAGCTGGTTTTTTAAAGCAAAATAAAGCCCAGGCTATTCATTTAAGTTTTACAGTAATTAGATTAGAGATCTGAAAAAATAGCTAGAACAGGAATTGAAAAGGTAGGCAAATGATTATTCAAAATATAAATATATATAGTGCCTTTCAAGTCTTCTGACCACTTAAAATGATTGATGAAATGTTTTTAGGTCCCCCACTTTTTTCTTTTCTGCAGCTACAATTTCATAAACCAGATCTTTCACCAAATACAATTAATAGGGTGCGTGTAAGAGGTTAGTGTACTGTAGATGATGAGGCACTGGCTGATAGGGCTGGTCGATTTATCAGTTTATTTTCAGTTGTGATTTTGGCTTCCAGCGATTATGAAAACAAGAGAATCGAGATAAATTATTGTGCTGTTTTGTCTCGTGTTATAAATCTCACATGTCTCGTGTTATAAATCTCACATCTTAGGATGTGTTACAGTTTTTTGTCACTTTGGCTCAGTCATTGAATGACTATTAAACTTTGACAAACTATATGACTATTCATATGAACATTAGGCCTGATGTTCACATAACCATAGTCATAATTGCTTTGGCACAAATTGCACTGAAAGCCTTGCAGATTTGTTTGCTATCATATTTCTCTCGAATACAATTATACACATGTTCATTGTGTAAATCCCTACATGCTAAATAGAGTGACCAACAATCATAATAACCTGTCACACATATATTAGTTACATAATAGTTATGTGGTATTGTTGTAAAAGTTGTCAGATGGATGGACTTAGGCTAGATGGGAAACGATGCAGTTTCCTCACAATTTAGAGCAACCAAACGCAACTGCTGTCCTATATAACTGACAGATAAAACTCATAACCAGTCAGTTCTCAAACACATTTATACTGCAAGGGTAAGACTGAATGTGAAGCGATTTGCGCTGCTGTGTTCAGCGTAAAACCACTGAAGTCTAACTATTTTTAACTGCGCTTGCGCTTATCTCGATACAGCAACAAACCGCTGCTACTGAAAATAAGGGTTTCATGGCGCAGCAGTGCAGTAGTCACGATCTGTCTGAAAGGCCTATAATATGGAGCAGACAGGAGCAAGAGTGTGCCCGTGCAAGAGGAAGGGGCATTAGAGTGCAGGGAGCTATGGTGAGGGGGAGTAGAAGATGGATATGGGGGGCACAGAGAAATCAGGCAACAATTATAGACAATGTAATCCACCATGGCCTAAGTAAGACAGAGGCTGGTCGGAGAGTGCAGCCTAATCTGAGCCTGTCCACCACAGTGTCATCAAATAAATGCAACAAACGCAAAATGATGGAGTGGCTTTGTGTTACTATATCAGACAATGCAGCCGGGAAAAAAGACGGGAAAAGAGTTTTTCTAATACAGAAATCAAGGTGTTTGTGAGGTGGAAGTTAGAGAGCACATTGTTTGATGTAGTGTGTTCACAAACAAATAAAAGATTCAGAGAGTTTAACAGAATTATATTATTCTAAACAAAGACTTTAGGTAGGAAGGAAAACATATAATTTTGATCACATCAGACACACACCTTTCGGCTCCCGCTGCTAACAGTAGACTGCCAGAAACAGTGGTTATAGCCTACTTGTATTTGTACCGGGATGGCACGGTGTCTGTCAATGTCTGTTTAGTTGTATATGTTTTGCCTGCATCATGAGGACTGATGATGAGGATGGAGAGTACCAATTGTGTGAGAGCTGTCCCTGTAAAAGGCTCATTTTAGCTCAAAATCTCCACCCTGTTGAAAAACTAACAGGGTGGAGATGTATATAGTATTTACTGGTGATTTGTCCACCCTTTTATGATATTGTCAACCCTGTTAGGCCTCTGTCCACCCTGTTATGTTGGTATTTTTCCTTCATAGTTGATTGAAATTACCAAATATTAAGTGTGTATTTGTATTTACATAGATACGGAAAGGATTGACTATACAGGCAAGAGACATTGAGTAATTCTTATTATAATTCACTTTTCTCGAGAAAAAAGTGGAAAAATAGGTCCCCTTTTCATAATGTGCACTTGTTTTCTCAATGTAATCCTATCCTATGCTGTCTAAAAAATTTTTTATTGTAAAACAAATATCTAGAGTGAGGGACATATGGTTTCTATAAAAATGTAATTTTAGTAGCAATCATACCCTGGAAACAATATTAAACAGTTATGTCTAAGTGCTTAACAGGGTGGACATACAATAAAGGTGCCTGAGCTTGACCAATATGTTTTTCATGAAGTTAGATACATCCTGTATATAATAGAGCTTTAAAATATACTGTAGGTACATCAACTATTTATTTTTTCCAAGTTATGAAGTCCAAATGGCACCTTATAAAAAAATGACCCTTCCTCAAAAAGCCAGACAAAAGTTTGCTTAGGTCCACACATTCTCACATCACGTTCATTTTTATAAATCCCATGTGTGGGTGAACACCAGCGTACCTAACTTTTTTGTGCGTAGGAAGCGTTTATACATGAGGCCCCAGGTCTGATCACTTTTGAACATGAGTTATAGCGAACTATGTTAGTGCTGGCACTACTGCCTTACCTTTTTCGTATCTAACATAAACACACAGAACACACAAATGTGTTGCCAGTAGAGGTTGGTGTGAAGAAAAGGTAAACAGTTCCTGCAAATTGCCTGTGACAAGCTCATCCTTGCTAAAAGTAGCATTTAGAAACAGAAAAGCTTGTCAAAGGATGGTTGCTTTCATTTGTGCAGCCTGTCCTAGCCCCCACACCCTCCCCTGTTTGACACTTTCCAAGGCACACTGTGACAGCCAATTACATGCATTTTCAACACAACTGGCATGGATAGACAATGGTGACAGCATGAGCAGTGAAGCGGCATAGTTTTTAACTATGGAGGCCTGAAGTTGAGAAGCAAAATATAAGAGCTGCAAGTCAAAACTCCTGACCTTCCCTGTTAGCTTGAAATGGGAATGATGGATTGCTCAGTCCTCTGTGATGCCTTGTTAGTGGGACATAAAGCACTGTGGGTCGTCCCTGAAGCAGGCTGGTACTCACTGGTACATAGTACAAGCTATTTTTTTACCACAATTTTACTTTTTGGCGTACCCTGATTTTTTCATACACACTGGCACTTCTCACAACCTGCTGATACTCTTTTCTGCCCTCTCCATAAAAGGTTCTCTGGGCAATTCATAATGGCCCTAAATAAACTGCATTACCCAGGGGGTACAACATTTTGCTCACCTGTTCCTATTCTTTCCTGCCTGCTTTTCTTTGTTGGTGGCTAATCTATATAGTATTACATAAACTTTACAAAGTCTGGCTCTCAGTTGTGTCATCAGAGAGATTAAGACACAACAGAGCTTTAAATGTAAAATCCTACCCTCATTTCTGTGACACACATTCGAGAGAATGGAAATTATCCAGGGATTTTGGCAGGAACTAAGGGCAACTTTATCAAGTACCTTTTGTTGAAACATATTGAACATTTTGTAAAGTCCTTATGCTCATCACGTGAACCGACCTATTACAGACTGCATGGGGCAGGACTTAAAAAAAAGCTTGACGTGCTACAGCTACTTTTCCGATCTTGAGCAACATTGTTATGCATTAAATTGGTGTGATTATTGAAAAGTTAGTACTTTGCATTAACAAACTATAGATCAACTACCAATGTCAGGGGTGTTATTAGGATATTGAAACATTAAGGGCTTAGCCCAGCCCAGAAATCTTTGCATTTTCACCTGATAATTGCACCATTTTCTTGGCCCGGGTTAACGCAGTGTGGTGCTCTCGGGTGACCACAATTGAGGGCTCGCTGCAGTTATCTGACCACAGATTTACAAGGGGAAATTGTGGGGCGCTGTGGGCAGAGACATCCACTGCCCACATGAAACCTTGGATAGTTTCTTTCATTTACCACATGTCAAAACACAGGTAGAAATCTTGAAAGTAAATTATCAGTCCATATTGTAGATGATAAAATTATTTAAGTTTAGCAAGTAAAGCAGTCTACCAAAATTTGAAGATTTTTGTTAACTGTACTGAATTATATTAGGGATGACCCCGAATAGTCAGAGATTCAGTGCCTCAAAGGGCGGTGCCCGATTCGACTGTCAATCTCACAGCTGAGCAGTGAAACAAGGATCATGCCATTTTGGCTAAATGGGGGTGCTCAACGTCTAATTTTACATAGAACCACCAGTTTTCTCCCAATAAGTTAATATACAGCTAGCTAAAATATAAATATCAACATAAAATGCTGTAAAGAAAAATGTGAAAAGAAAACAGCTTTTAATAAATATTTTTAATGTGCGTGAAAAAATCCACAATTGTAACCCTAACCCTCAAGGTAGGGGGCATCAGTGCACATGTGTAGGCCCAGCGTGTATGTTGTGCGTGAGTGTGTTACAGAAGAGGAACTTGCTGTAGAGACGGAGCCTTAACTTCAACGGCGTTGTTCTGAGTTGTCCGCACTTCACGGGACGTTCGGATCATTTATCACCATTGATGAACCACACAAAGAATAGTATATCGTTTTTAAATATATATATTTTTAAATATTGATGAAAGATGAAGTTCACAGGTTTTTACCCAAAACTAAATGTTACTCAGGGCTTAAAGTTCTCCGGCGCTGTGCCAGAATTCCGGGGCGAGTTGTTTTTTGTATTCGACAATATATATAAATATGTCTGTGGAAAATATTCTTGCATATTTTTCAACTGTTGCATGTTAGGTGTGTGTGAAGTGCCAGTCTTCCTCTGCACAATTAGTGGCTCGGTGTCGGTGTATACCGAAAGAAAGGGGAGTGGCTCTTTCCGGTGATGTGGACACTCATTGGCTATTGTAGGCTGTGAACAGGGCATGGAAGTTTCTATTGGTTCAATTAAGGTGTCTCTCAAAAAGTCAACGTGTAGACGCCTTTTTTGTTTACATGCTAGCTGTTAGGCTAATATAAAGCGACGCAATAGCAGTCCGTGTGTATTTAGATAATTCTAGATCCCTCAAACTAGCAGAAAACATTGCAGAGTGGTCCTCCTCCTACCAGCTACCTCCATAGCTTTCTATGGAGGATGGCATAGACTGCACTAGGTCATTTTGCTCCTCCTAAAGGCTTGTTGGCTTATATGGGTCTCCAGTAAGCAGGCCAATGTCAAGGAAGCGTCTGGCCCACTGGATAGTGGACATAATCTCTCCCGATTTTGAGCATGTAGGTGCAGATTAAACTCCAGAGTTTGTGGCACACTCTACCCAAAGGTCGCTCCACTACTTGGGCTCTGTTTCGGGGTGTACTCAGAAAATACGTAATCAAGGTTTTAAGGTTTAATTTAATGGTCATTTTACAACACAAGGGTTTGTAGTCCCTTTGTGTTTCACACACACAAACAACATAAAGCAAAAATGTAACCAAAAACTATTCATTTTCATTGAGTGAGGGGAATGAGCTTAAGGTCTACCAGCCTGGGGAAAGAAGCTGCTCTGGAATCTGGTGGTAAGTTAGTGGATACTTTTGTATTTCCAGATCAAAGCAGGGTGAACAGGCTGTAGCTGGGGTGGGTATTGTATTTTAGTGTCCTTTAGCTCTGTGCAGGCACCTCACCTCACCAGTATTACTAATGTTCAGTAGATGGTTACCAATGATATTTTGGTTTTAATCATCTGTTGCACAGCTCTCTGGTCATGGGCTATGCACAAAACCATGCCAATATGCAACGTTTCCAGTTAGGATGCAGCTAGGCATCCTGATTGACCATCACCACATTTTATCCCGTTAAATGTTGCATCATCCTCATCTATCTCTTCATCTGTAGACTGCAGAAGATGCTTAGGCTTATCAATTTTATTAATTTTCCTTGTTCGTTTTCAGTTGTTGGTGCATTGTTTTTCTTCTGAGCAGCAGTGGCTGTTTGTTTCAATGCTAAAGGGAATTGGGTCTTCCCTCTGTATGTCTTTTGGCCTGTTTGGCCACATGTTGTACCACTTCATCCCCTCGTGACTACTTTGGTTTACTGCAACAGATTAGCCCTTCACAATGTTTTTAATGTTTTTCTTACTTACATTAAATTCTTTTAGAAATGTGATGAAGCTACTTTACATGTGCTCACTTTGGAAGCTGTAGTTGTGCTGCTGTTTAATTTTATTATGTTACATTGAGCGGTACCTCATTTGTAAGACAAAACCTAACCTAACAGAGTAAGGTTAATTTGATAGAAAGCTAAGTACTAGTAGTAGTAGTAGAGAAAGAGATCAATGAGTTTGAGGGCTGATCAGATACCAGCTTGTGAGCTCTGTGCCTATACAGATGTTGAGCATCCTCAATTCAGATCATGATTTATACCTCTGTGTAGTTTTCAGTATAATTTCCATAAATGCACATGCTGTCCAGTGAACTGTAAATGATGTTTAGCTACTGTACTGTACTGTATACCCTTCTGTGCTGTGTATTGTGTGGTTACATGTTATTTTATGCCTCTGTCGTATTACAATAATCGAAGGCCAGCAAAAGTACAGTTGATAATCTACTCTGAATTAGTAGTGATATATCCTATTTGACTCAGGGCTCATCATTTTTGTTTGTTTTTCCAGCTTTTTTACTGACCTATCAATTAAAAAAAGGGGTAGGGGTGGCAGATTAGTTTGATCTGCACACTGTTTACCGCTGAGCTGAACTGAAGTTCCACCACTAACAGAGAATGTGCATGTGATGTAAAGCAGGGGTGAAATACAAACAAAAGCATCTACTATTGTGCATTCACACGGAGAGAACCATGAAAATCAAAGACGTCCAACAAAGAGTCACAGACAGAAGGTCATACTGAAAAGAACTATGATAGGATTATTTCCAAAGAGCCATGTAAATCCCAAATCCTTCAAAAAAGAAGATCCATCTTCATAAGTTTAACATGACAATGAAATAAATAAATAACTAAAACTATACAAACTACACACTTTGTGTCAAATGCCCTCATACATAATCCTCACACTAACAGATGTGGTGTGGTGGTTTCAGTAAACAGGACTAGTGAAACCTGAAACATATACAGTAACAATCAAAGTGGAATTATACACTAGACATTATATATATTTTTGTTTTGTTCAGAATACAACAGCTACATCCATTCATAGCAGCTGTAGCTTTTGTTATGCCACTCTGTGGTGGCATAGTGATGTCGTATCTAGTGATATAGGATGTCAATGCACACTCTGTCTCCTAGTGAAAATGGGGAGAATAGATGAGTTGCTGATAACATTCCAGAGGCCCACAAAGTGAAGATATAAACAGACAAACAAAACAAAATTTTCACCTAGATTTTCTGTTATTCTTTTAGCGTTTTTGTTTGTTTGTTTTTATATAAAAAATAAACGATAATGAGACCTAGTTATGCTGTAACTAAAACATGTCTAATAAAAATGAAATCTTAAGCTAAAATCTTTTAAACATATTGTAAAGTTTAGAGGGAAATTGATATTTGCTCCAGGTGACATGATGCTGATGATCAATAAATGTCTTTATAAATGTCTTCTTAAACTTTAAAGGGAACAGCGACATTGAACGCTATCAAATGGCCAATAAGAAAATCCCTTTCAAATACGCCAGACCAGTAGAAGAGTGGCTACAAGAGAAAGGTAATTTCAAACAAACATGTTTCTATGCTTATGTGTGTTCACTATACTGATATAATGTGAAAAACCTCATCTGTACTTTTATAATGAGAAGAGTTCTCTGACCAAAGTTCTAACAAATCACCATTAATTCAAATGCATGTAACTTTATATGGATCTTAATTGTTTCTCACATAATGAATTAGATTTTAATGGGGGGGGGGGGGGGTTTACCCATTTTAAACAGTAACAAAAATTGAATATCGATAAGGTCTGTCAGTGTTGATATTGTGGTGATATTGTATAAACACATAAATGTATGGGAAACTGAGAACCTTATCTGGGCTAAGTGATAAATACCTAACTAACAAACAAACTAAATAACTGTTAATAAATAAACTAATAGATGTAATGTGTCTTTTAATTATGCAAGTGCAACAACAAGCACAAATTTATTACAATTTAGTACAAAGACAGTAGAAATAATTACTTTAAAAAAAAACTGTTCGCATTAATCTAACTATCCAGTCTACCATATTTTGCACTGTAAATGATGCAACAGCAGTTGAACCAAAATGCATGAAACCTCTCTATGAGCCTCAGTAATCTGATGTCTCTCCTACATAAAGTGTCCTGACCGACCATTTCTGTGGAGGTGTGTGTCGTTATTTTGTGGCAGCCTGGTGTCATTTGCTCGTGATCTAATCAAGGTCAACAGTGGGTGGCTATGCGTAATGGAACAACAGCACTTAATCCACATATCTCTCATGCGGCATGAACAATATATAGTGCTAGAAAACACATTTGTTTATAGATCAATGCAGACTGATTTAACCACATAAAATGTTATTTTTATGCAGATTTCAGTGCATCTACTGAGGAGAGAGTGTTTAATTCAAATTACTGATTTGCATTTTAACATTATTCTATTATTTGCTCATCTTGATAAAATCGCCAAATTGGCAATGGATGAGCGTTGCATCTATTCTATTCTCTCTTTGTCTCTTAATCTAACCGGTCAGACACGCAGAGCCTAGTTTATGCTCAAGGTTTTGGCCTGTTAAAAGGGAGTTCTTCCTAATTAAAATTAATTCTCAGTTCAATGTCTAAAACCCAATATCCACCAACTTGCCTCATTTGAATGAACCTCCCACGTGTTTGCCAATCGCCTCTCACCTGTGTACCATGTGCACTGTGCTGGGCACCAAAATACCACACAGATGGACAAAACTAATTTCTAAGTCCAAGTACAAAGTTCAAATACCAACCCATTGAAGCACTGCTTGTGCTGGTTGTTGTGCCACCACAAAATAAGGACCTATGTTTTGAATGTAAATGAATAGTGCAGCTAAAAAGGTGTGTTAGAAGGTGCTTTTCTGTGTTAAAAATATCATGATGTCTCTTGTAGGACGGCAGCTAACAATTTTCAACACTCAAGCAACAGTCGCAATTGGTGGCAGTGATCGTGGCCGGCCTTTTCAGGGGCAGCTGTCTGGCCTTTATTATAATGGCCTCAAGGTGTTGAACATGGCTGCTGAAGGCAACCCGAACATCAAGATTAATGGCAGTGTGAGGTTGGTAGGTGATGTGCCCAGTGTGGCAGGCTCAGCCAGGACCACAGCCATGTCTCCAGAGATGTCCACTACCTTTATTGAGACTACTACCATGATGTCCACCACTACCACACGGAAACACAGATCCTCTTCAACAGTGCAGGTATGGGTAGACTTCAATAATAACTATAAATACAGGGAATTGCACATGATAGAACACATGCTCATAATTAGCATGGAAGAAAATTGCATCAATAATTAGTGCAACCCAAAGTTTGAGAAAATCTTGTTGGACATGTTGGACATGTCATACAAGTTTACTCCAATCAGTAAAATGTCAGAAACCTGTAGGATGCATGTAGAACAGATGGTTTGAATTCATTGTAGTGTCAAGGATTCAAGTTTTTTGCGTTCTTCATTAGATTGCACAATGAAATGCAGTTGTAGCCCGCTCTATGCTACACACAAAAAAAATGTATGAACAGAGATTCAAATATAAATTTAAAAAAAAGAATATAAACAATCAAATAGGCAAACAAACAGGACAAACTATGTAAGAATAGCACTAAAGGACTTTATTACTTTATTAAAGGACTTGTTATAGTTGGAATGAGGACACTGGAAAGCTTTCCAGTGGCAATCCAATTGGAGACTTTTAATGTTAGGCAGCTGTGCAGAATGGTAGCACTGTTGTTTAATTTATATTTGTCATGTATGGCCTTTTACTTGTCAGGTTTGTTGCCAAAAAAACCTTAACCAAGGCCCAACTGCTAGCTATTTAGTATGATCTAATCATGACATCCCCTCCAACAACTGTGAGGAACCTCTTAAACCCCGGAAAATAGACTGAATGAACGTGTCTAACAATTGAAATTGAATGTAAGTAACATACTTAGGCATTCATATTTTGAAATCAGTCAAAGAGAGCAAATCCAGTCACGTTGCAAAGATTAAAAATAAGGTTGACATGTGGCTGATGAGGGAACTACCACTTATTCAAACACTGCATTTGAACCCTGGCTTCTTATTTACATACAACATATTTTTTCTTACCACAAATAATTTGGAATAACAAAAGTATCAAGTTATTTTTTTCTATGACAATTGAGTTTTTATGGTATCACAATTATTAATTAATTGTTTAATCGTCATGGTTTTGTATGACTTGATACAAACCAAATAAATTTGGGTGGGGGGACATCAAATGTCTGTGTACATAAGACCAAAACTAATCACAGCATGGACTGGGAAGAGGTCAAAGGTCAATCAGTGGAAGCCCGGAGAAACATTAAGGAGGAAATTCACATCAGACATCAGAAACCATCTTTGAACAGAGAAAGAAGTTACCATCTCCACCCATATATCAACACCTGTCAGCGGTGTAGCACAAAATTCTGGACCCTGTACGCATTTTCTATGGACATGAACGTCTGTACATTCTAGTATCTAGAGGGCCCTGTATGCTCAGTATACTTTTTAACGCCCAGTGCCACTGCCACCTGTTATCATGTGATTGAAGTTGCATACTTAGGTGGCGCGATTAGAACTGAGCAATCTCCATGACAACTGAGCAAATGAGGGACATTGTGAGACGCAGTTGAAAGCTCTAGAAAAAATGTATATAAGATCTTTTTGTCAAAATACTTTTTCCAAGGTCAAAATGAACTTTCATGCTCCCTTTCTAACTTGTTTTGTATATGTTCCCTTGTCTTTGTGTGTCTTCTTTGGTTTTTGCTGGTGGCTCTTTGTGTTTGGGTATCTTTGCGGTGGCTGTGACCTCTGATGACCAACGTTCTGCCCCTGAAGCATACGGCAGATGACATTGTGTCATCTGCAGAGTGTTCGAGTGATGACGAAGACCTGGAGGAGTGTGAAACTAGCCATGCAGGTGGGCTAGGTTAGTTTGCATTTGCTTGCTTTCTTTGTGCTTTCACTCATCTGCAGCAGAGGATCAACATATCCTCAAAGCATCACACCCCCATGGTTAGACAAAGTGTAACTTCAAAAAACAGCCAATGTAGTAACAGTTAGCATAGCAAGCTTCGCTACACATTACCAAATCCGAGGAAAGATGGGGTATTAAATGCAAAGTTCAAATTCAATTGAAAGTAGTTAAACTGGTACATCAGCCATACAGAATGTTCATTTACTATGTTGCTAGTTGATAACAGTTACACAGAAACCCATTAATCATGAGCTACACTTGCACATGGGGTCTTCCAAAGTGGTTAACATGGTCACCAATATGCATACAAATTTTGTCTGCTGAGAGGAATAATAAGGAAGAATAATAAGGAATAGTAGTTCATGTCATCACAAATGTGCAAAATGTGTATGATGGTGAACCATGTTCTCTGCACTGATGCTGCAAAATGTATCACATTGTGTTTGCATCCACTGCTCCTGCCATTCACTGCTCTACTGATTTTCATTTTGAAACAATACATTTTCACAGTCTTTGTTTTCTGCTAAGGGAGTGTGTTGTCTAGACTACAGTGATGTATTTTACTTTTTGTTTTTCCATACTTAGAGGCTTGCGTTGGTAGATGTAATAGAGAACAGATATCATTGAATTTCTGTGTACAAGTTTTTCTTTTCTTTAGGTCATACTTTTTGCTTATAGGTATACTTGTTATTCTGTCTTTTTTGTATCTAAATATTAAAAATTCTAAAAGGTTTAGGAATTGTTATAACTTAGCGAATCTGTTTGAAAGAATTTGGGAATTTCCATGTTTTAGCAACATTAATTTTTGCAGGAAACAGCAAGCAGCCATGTTATATATTTTATATGAAATACAACATAACCTTTCAAACTACTGCTTTTTTAAAATGAATTTAATTCATAATGTCCACCCAGAAAGCAAACAGAATGCCTTTAAGGGGCTGGTACATGTCCTCATATCTATATAATGGGACGACTCCCACAGACATATGACCGCTCCCCAAAACACCGACAGCTGTGACCTTAAACACATGGTTAATTTTCAAGTTCAAGTTCAAGTTTATTTATATAGCACATTTAAAAACAACACTAGTTGACCAAAGTGCTTTCCACAATAGACAACAAATATACATGACAACAGTAGAAAAAGTAAAAAAATAAAATAAATGTCACTACTCAACTCTGTTTGAAGGCCAATGAAACGGTTACAGTTTGGTTAGGTTTAGGAAAAGATCTTGGTTTTGCTTTTGTGAGTTGGCATAAGTGACATCACGTCACGCCCATCCTGCCCAACCACCCCCATATGCGCACTGATCTGGTAATAATTACTACGGCCACTAGAGGGAACCGCCTAACAATAACCGTAAATATGGGTCGTAATAACCTGCTTCCACAGACAACATATACGGCTGGTTTTCTGTTGAGTACTGTATTCATGTTAAAGACAAGATGTCCAATTCCTGTAAAAAAACAAACTTTCTGCTACTGTAAAACCACACACTCATCTCCTCTGTTGCTTACATTTTATATAAAACACTATAAAATCACTGTTAAAACAATAAAGGACTCAGACTGATAAACCTGCTTGTAATACATTGTCAGAAGACTTTCTATTAAGGCCCTATTCACCATAGAACCAGACTTTTGACACAGGAATATTTGCATCTTAAATGATGTAGAGCTATTTTGCAAATAAAAAGCTGGGTGAACTGAGTTTGGGTTGCACTACATGATATTTCACAAGAAAATACGTATTTTGCTTTATATCAAGCATTAACATCAGATTGTGATTTCTCTCAGGAGAAATGTTTGTAGTTGAGATCCTAATGATAACATTCAGACGCATGATTGGTGGGAATTTTAGTGCTGTTCTGCTGACCACCACTGGGTTATCCTTCTTGAAGGTCATTCCCAAATTTTTTCAAAGAGTATGTGAAAGGTTGTGGTGTACATGGGTTTAAAGCTGTGCTGTGTCGCCCAAGAGTCATGGGGATTTGTGAAGAAAGACAAAGACAGGGCCCCAGTCATCAAATCATGTGTTTACACAGAAATTCACACCATTCTAACCCTAACATCACTTTGACGTTGACAGTGGCATGCTTTTATTTTTTCCTTTGTTGTATCATTTTAGGAGTCAATGCTATTTCCAGTTTTGTTTTGTGTTTTCTAAATTTTATCGAGACATCATTCCCGTCTATTTGCCAATTATCCACAAACACATTTTTGTGTTTTGGCCTCATCATGTGTGGCATGACGTTTTGGTGGGTGATATTCTGGGGTACCATGCAGATTATAATGAAAACATCCCTATTTCTGTTTTCCAAGCAAATTAGAAGGCAAAAAAAAATATTTTCTTGCTATCACCTCTTTAACTCTGAGCAGGGAAAGTACCAGGGAAAGTACCATCTGTAAATAATGGCAGTTGTATTTGAAACTGTTTGAATACCTTTCTAATTTTTCAGTCAGTCCCTTTCCATTACCTACCAACTTCCTTCCTAATGCTATACTGCATTTGAACATATTTTAGTGTATGGCATAAAAATATTTTTTTTGCCACAAATTCCAGTATTTTCTTTTATTTTTCACTTCGCAATCATTGGTACCGTGGTTGAGTAAACTCTTCAAATCATTATCTTCAGGGTGACCTTTGATCATTTCTTTGCATGCTTTTTGATTGATCCTTGACCCCATGCCATTGTATTGAGACTCACTTGGTTGCTTTGTCTGCATTCGTGTTTAAGTTGGAAACCATTTTTGCGGTTGCAGTAACACTGAATGTCATCTCTCTCACCCCACACTGTCTTTACTTTGTCAGTGTGGCTGTTGTCTGTTTGGTTTTTCCGTATAAGTTATCAAAGTGATTCTGTTCTCTGTTGTAAATCTGTTGTGTTCTCCTTTCCTTTCAATTAATTTCATAAGATGGCAATTAAGAAGAGTTCTTAAATAGTTTATGCTTTAAACTGTACATAGATATTTATTGAGCAAGTAAACAGGTTCTAAACACTTGGAGACCATAGATATTTGGATTGATATAATATGATATTTGTACAAAAACATCCTATGGCCAGTGATTAATAATACAATTTCTTCCCACTAGCATCCAGGTTAATTTCTTTAAACTGATACACTCATAAATCTTTTAACCATATTTAATAAGACTCACAATACTGTTTTAAAATACACTGCCAAATAAAAGGTGGGAATATTGTCTAGACCCACTTCACCAGTTTCTTGATCAAAATTTATTCCTCCCAAATCATAATGCACATCCACAATCAGTCCAATCTTTTTTTCCCGATTAAGATCTCTGATCACAGTGAAATACCAAAACATTGTGTTAATAATGGTGACAATAAACAGAAATTTAAAGGATTTAATGGCCGTGAAAACATTGTTTTGTGGACCAATGACAAATAAAAACAAATAGCCTCAAAACAAATATGATGTGTATGAGATCAGACTGCTCGTCATAATCAAACTAATACTAAATTCCTTCAAACAGCTGTTCCAACAAGTGCACCATTATAAATAAAAAAACACCTTAATGACGTGTGGGAGAGAGACTGTTATGATTAGTGAGCCGGAACACCCAAAAGCAAGACATGAGCAATCAGGTTTATTCTCAATTACGGTGATCAAGGTAGACAGGGTGAGCTGGGCCGGCAGCAGGAAACCAACAAAGTCAGGCAGGAGTCAAACAATACAAGGAAAACACAAAACTAGAAATAGATATACCGCGAAGCATGAGGCCGCTAACCTATAAATTGTAAGCTGAACTGCTGATAGTCTTTATCACAACTGAATGAAAAATGAATAACAAAGAATAATTCTCAAATTATTAAGAAAGCACTATAATATTAAAAAAACAAAAACAAATGAAGCTCTATGATAAAAGTAAAAGTTATACTGTGGGTAAAGGTTAAGAGATAAAATAAATCATATTAAAATTAGTCTTTAAAAACTTGATAAAAATTGTTGTTTTACTCAAAAAACATGGAACACTGTTAACGAAATCATATGAAAAGTCAAAAGGTTTTCATTAAATCTGCTTTACAAACAAATGTGTTTATACACCACATGTGCTTGCGGTTTCACAGAACTTGTTTTTCACAGTGTTTTAAATCATAATTGGTGAATAGACCCTTTTTAAAAGACAATATTTCTCTGCAATGAATCATAAAATTACCTTTTTCTAAAGCATGTTTTTAAACATGTTTCTTGCCTTCTAGGCAACCACTGATCTCTGTTCCTTTTCAAATAGGCATAGAATAGTCAGATATGTGCCATCTTATGGAATTCCTCTCTGATTATATTTTTATCTACATGGTAAAACCATGTGGTTTGCATAAGGCAAAATATTGAATCATATGTCAAAAGACAGTATGAGGTTAAAGCTGGTATCGTAATACATGTCGTAATATTTTTCAGTCAATAAATGTTACATATTCTTCTGAGCAGTGGTGTACTGCAGCACTGTATCCACACAAGCTTTGTTTTTTTAGTCTAATCGTGAGTCTGACTGTAGGAAAGCTATTACACTGGGTAGCTGTTGTTCTGAGGGTACATTTTTATAGTGTTTTCTTTACTAAAGTGCTGATGTAAATGTAAAGCAAGTGCTACATATTCACTATATGCCTAGGTAAAAAAAACATTGTGTGGCATCAAGTTGAGTTTCACTGTTATTATTGGCTCTTACATCAGTGAGTCATTTTATTAATCTTCCTCTAGTATTAACATAGATGCCATTCTGACGACACACGACATGTCATGCAACAAATTCAACAGCTTATGTTTGAGCAAGTTTTACTTTGGCTGGTTAAAATAAAATGCAAGCTTTTAAACAGACTGCAGTTTCCATTTCCAACTGCCGTCTTTGGAACACACCTTTCACCACTGCACAGGGTGACAACACGTACAGTGTTACGGATATCAGCTTTAAGCTTGTCTTTTGACTCTTTATCATACTTGAATCCTAAATTAATTGCATTTCACATAGTACATGACAAAATATTGTTAATATATGTGTTGTGTTTTTATTTTGTTCCACTTCCCCTCTGCTATTGGTTAAACTTGAGCTGTGTCCCAATTGCATACTACACTCAAATTTTAACCAGGTTGTTTTTTCCTCTCTCGTTGGTATCAGGGGTGAGAGGGTGGGGGTATGCAGTGCGTTCATACTGGAAAACTGACAAGATGTATACTCAAACAGTTTGTCAGTTTGCATTCTGAATATACATTCTGAATTTATTTACTACAACTACTTGAGGGTGGTGATAATGGTTACTATTATGTTACAAAGCTATGGCCAATGGACATAGAAGAGAATTGGTTATAGCCTTACATAGTTGCAGTTTGACTGATGTCTGTCTGCACACATGTTGTATCAGCAGTATCACATGTTGTTTCGTGCCAGTACAAACTGTTACATTAATCGCACGTTTATAGTAAGGGATTGGGACACAGTGTCCGTCTCCTATTTTTCTAACATTAGTCTTACATGCCCCCCAGTTTGCTGTGTTGTTTCTTTTCTACTTTCCCTAAATGCAACTTACTTTAAGCATGCATCAACATCCTGCAGTACAACTAAAACAAAACCAAAAAATAATAACAACAAAAATAACCCATTCTCAGCCAGTACCGTCTCTCTCTGATGTACACCCAGACTGCACGGCCGGTTCATGTTTAAAGACTAACATTACAGATATATTTGTCATCAAGAAACACATGAGAGAGGAGCCCGTCCTCCAGTCGAGTGCCTCTCTCAACAGTGTCTGTTTTCTATTGTGTGCATCTGGTTGTAGTGTGTGCAAAATTTTAAATGACTTTGTTATTTCATCTTAACATTTTCATTTGATAGTTTTGACTGGTCATATTTTTTGTATTTATCCAATTGATCACTGGCATTTTGGTTCTGATTATGGTTTTTGGCTTATTAAGTATGTTTGGTTTGTTTTTTTTGTCAATCCGATAATATTTAGATCACAGTGTGAAATTTTTTTGATATAATTTGACTTTTTTGGATTTGGAACTATTTCAGTGACTAACTTGTGTGTCTTATTTCCTACAGTATGCCTTTCTGACAAATATTGAATTTAAAAGTAAAAGTTGCAACAAGAGTTGCACAATCAATGTTTCAGTTCCAGATCAACTTCTCACATATCTTCCTTTTTTTCAGATTTTTAAAAATCTATTTTGACAAAAGAAATTAATCTTTGCTAAATAATATTTTCACTGTAAGACAAAAAACAAATGAATTGCATGGCTAAGAAGTTGCAGTTTAGGGTTTGTCAGACTTGTCAGTGGTAGAGTTCTTCTGTTCTTTTCTGTAGATGGGCATGTATATTGCTCATTGTTTGTATATCCCCATCCCTTCCTTACAGCCAAAAGCTCTAATGCCGCCCGACCGCTTCGTACTGCCTTTACATGGACATGGCAACTGACTTACACTGTCACCCTCATCACCCTCATTTCCTATGTAGTATGTTCATAGGTCCCACCCCTTCTTCACCTTCTCCCTTGTCTTTAGATATATTAAAATATAAAGCCATCCATCCATTCTTCACTAAAAAAACAAATGACAATTTAAGCAAAAATTGTAACATGAATAGATTTTAGATACTATTGAAGTCTATTGCAATGAAAAAACATGTAGATACACATTTTTTTGTAAAAACAAATTATTTACCAGAAAAAACAAAACATAAAAAAAAACAGAATTATGGTGTTTATTTTTTATGTTATGTGGTGTGGATGTATGTGTTGTTGCCTCCCTGTACCGTCGTGTTTTAAGATAGAACACAATCTACAATGGATAAAAATGATCTTTAACGGTACCAAGCAGCTATCCAACATTCTTACACAACTTTTCCTTTGTAAATTCTTTTTTTCATGCCTAAATCATGCGGGCAATTTGTTGATGTAAGTTGAGTATATATACAGTATTTATCACTCTTTTTGAATATTTTTTTTTAAAGATGCAGTTTGTAAAATGCGAGGAGTGTAACATCTCAAAATGTTTATTCTTGTGTATATCACACTTTAAAACAAAGTCGCTAATGAACATGGTAGGTGTTACATGTAGCAATTTTAGCAATTTCACAACACTGTATTGTTTGAAGCTATGGGAAACAACAATCATTTTAAAATATGTAGGTGTTAGATCTGTTGGGGGACTCACAACCAATTCCTAACCGTTGTAAACTGTTGTCTAACAGTCAGTGGAGATCGTTTTCTCATATTGATTACTAATCCTTACGGGCCTTCCAAAGCTTTTAGGTTTTCGTGCATTGAACTTAATACTATTCGGCCACATATGCTTCAGTTGCTGATTTTGCAAACAATTCTCTTCTTTTTATTCCAAATAAACACAAAACAACACATGTGAACAGATTTGATCCAAGAAAAACCAACTGAATATAGGCTGACTCGCTATTGAGTATTTAGTAATAAGCTGTTTGAACACAATATGCTACATGTACTACCTTTAAGAAATGAGGACTACCTCAGAGACAATGTGATCATCTGTTTGTAAGCAGCATCTGGTAGTAAATGTTTGCAAACTGCATCTCTGATCAAGTTATATGACATTTCTTTGAGCCTGTTTTATTGTTTGAAATTATAGAATAAAATGGCCTGTGTCTTGTGTGCTTGTGAATGTACATGTTGGTGTTTGTGATAATTTGTGAGTCACATATCAGTTTGCTTTATTTAGAATTTAGAATGTGCATCAAAGAGTCAGTATGCACATACTTGATGTCAGTGCATACCTTCCATGTCAATGGCACTTTGAATGTTCACTCCAGTGACACCTGCTTGAGATCACATTTCCATGAGAAGTAAATCAAATGTTTTTGCACTTCTCCTAATAATAAATAAGTTTTTGGCATATATCAAACCTTGTTGTGCTGTTAAGCATTGATGGGAATAATGCAGAGGTCACAGAAAATAAATGTGGAAAGACTGAAGAGGTACGGCTGTAGCTTATTAATTTACAGTGTTAGAAATGTGGTAATTTAAAGATTTTTGTTATTACTGAATTGCAATATTCGGTAAGTTACTAAATCCAGCACCGACAAAGCCCATTCCAACGACTGTAAATCAGATACACCTCCATATTAACAAATACAGAAAAAACTTCACTGTTTAACAAGCAGCTAGTCTACAGTTTTACTGTACTAAAGTATTTACTGACCACCAACAGCTAGCTTTGCCACAGTGACCACGCTCAGGAAGACAAATGGAGTACGGTCAAGAATTGGCAAACTGATCAAGAAATAACTCTACCTGTTACAGTAATGTGTGTAAGGTGTTAACACATACGTCTTCAATGGTTTGTCAATTGTTGGTTGTCACAAAAGTACCAATATATAGATTTGTATTGTGTGCAGCAATTTAACTAACTGCACCTTCTGTGATAAATCCTTTTGCCGAGGTCCAAATTTAAACTGTTAAACCAACAATTTTCCAACAATGGTGGTAAACCAACAATATAACAGTAGCACCTTTCCATTATGGCAGATTCATTAAAATCATTAACTTCAGTTGGAATTGAATTGGTCTGATTTGATCTTTTGAGCTGTAATATTTAAGAGCATGTATGTATAAATTGATTTTGTCTTCCAGTGAGTAAGAGTCTAACTACAAAATGAAGCTGGAAAACACACATTGAATAAAAGTACATATTTCACTCAGGCTAGTACACAAAGGATGAGCATTCAGCTGACTTTGCTCTGCCATTGACATTGTATAATCTTAAAATCGAAGTTATAGTTACACTGCATTTTCTTGGTCACAGAGCTACTCTTTTGACAGAATCATTGTCAAATAAAGTAAATATGCAATGAAGTATATATTTTTTTTAATCTTGTCAAGAAACAGTAACGTGAAGCCAGTGAAAAAGCAAGACGAGAAAGATGTTCTTAATTGTTGTGTTAAAATGACAACACATGGCAATAAGGATGTTGATTGTAGCTGTATTTGGGTGCTTAATTATTCCAATGACGAATTTAAATATATAGGATGGAATGTGCATCCTATTTACCTATTTAATATCAGATTGACCAAACTTTTTTTTTTTGTATAAATAAATCATTGATTGGCATCCAGTTCATTGATGGAGGGTTTAAGTTTCTATCCACACTGCAATTTAACTGTAAGATTGATATCACTTTTACCTCCAGAACAGCTCTGCATCTGAGAAATGTTTGTAGAACTATAACTACAATTTTCTGTATTACTATGAAAAAGCAAGAGGTTTAAGATGATCGGAGAGTCATTGTGCAGTGACATTGCTGTCTTTTTATTATGATCGCAATCAATAGTTTGGGTAATGCATTTTATTGTATCTAAATAAATGCTTTTGCAGGTGAAGTGAAATGAAAAGCATTTTTTGCTATTGGAAGTTTTCCTTATAATTCAGTAAAGGAGGAAAATGAAATAACTATAGTATATTTTGATTGTAAGTACTCTGCTGAATACAGTTTCCTTTATTTGTATTTAGTATATAAAGTTTATTAGTTTATATTTGAAGATTGTACTTTCCCTTAACAATCTCTTAAGATGTTGAGAAAGAACAAAGTATACACAACTATACTGAGAACATTGCACAAAGCAACTTCAATTTTCTGGCTCATCCTTGCACACCTCTTAAGCCTTTTGAAATGTATATCAGAAATATAAAATAGCCTATATCTTAATTTAGTTTAATCTTAAAGTCCAGTCTTAAATTGATATGTGATATGTTTATTATCTTATTATAAATTTTGGTCAAATCATTGCCTGTTTTTTTTTTTTTTTAAGATTTATCTAATTTAGTATATTTTATAAAACTCCCATTCTGCCCTCTAACATTACTACCTGTCTGTCTCCAACCCCAGGAGCTGAGTTAGTCATCCCAGTACTTGAGGATCCATTAGCGCACCCCTCTGTAGCTCCTCGTGCACCCTTCATTCCCACTCCCTCAACCCACCACCCACTCCTCACCATTATTGAGACCACCAAAGAGTCCCTGTCCAAGGCCACTGAGGCGGGGGTACCTTGCTTGTTGGACCGAGGCAGCGATGATTGTGATGATGATGGCTTGGTGATATCGGGGTATGGCTCTGGGGAAGCGTTCAAGTCTTACCTGCCCTCTACTGATGATGAAGATTTTTACACGACCTTCTCCTTGGTAACAGATAAGACCTTGTCCACGTCAGGCTTTGAAGGTGGCTACAAAGCTCATGCGCCCAAGACTTTTAGACCTAACAAACCTTCATTCTCCAGACGCAGTAGGACTACCACTACCGCCATACCACTAACCGCCGACCAGAGCCGCACCACCGCCACCTCTGCCTCCACCGCAACCCTCCACAATGCTCCGGCCATACAGCCGGCTGGCAAAATGAATAACCGCGAGCTAAAACCCCAGCCCGACCTAGTGTTGCTCCCATTGCCCACATCCTTTGAAGTAGACAGCACCAAGCTGAGGGGCCCATTAATAACCTCCCCAATGTTCCGTAATATACCCACAGCACTCCCCACAGAGCCGGGCGTGAGGCGAGTTCCAGGGCCCTCGGAAGTGGTCCGTGAATCTAGCAGCACCACCGGGATGGTCATCGGAATAGTGGCGGCCGCTGCCCTGTGCATCCTCATCCTTCTGTATGCCATGTATAAGTACAGGAACAGGGATGAAGGCTCCTACCAGGTGGACGAGAGCAGGAACTACATAACCAACTCAGCTGTGCAGAGCAATGGCGCTGTTATGAAGGACAAACAGCAGAGCTTGAAAGGCAGCAACAAGAAACAAAAAAATAAGGATAAGGAGTATTATGTGTGACTGTGAGACTTTCATGAACATGAGACAGTGAAGAAAGAAAGCACTGAGAGAACATTTACTTATCAGTTTCCTTGTGAGGAGCTATGACAAATGATGGTAAACGTGGAACTTGAATAATCTTATACTGTGCTGAGTAGTTGAACTGATGACATGTACTGTAATATAAAGCACACTTACTATTGTAAGCATAATGACAAGGCTAAATAGCAACTTTAGAGACCTTACTCTTCTATCTGGTCAGAGACGTTATCAGTATAGAAATATTTCACAGCTACATCATTCTCCTAAGTGACTTTTAGAGCTATGTGATCCTTGGCATTAAACAAAAAACTTTTTTGTAAAATTGTTAATTACAAAGGCTCATAATCTTATACATTTTCAGCATGTAAGCAACATGTAGTGCTTAACAAGAGGGGGATAGGCACACCATCATTGTAAAACTAAAAAAGGACTCTTGTACAATATGACACATTTTTATGGTTTATACATAATAGAAATGTGGTGTCTAACTTATTTTTGCTTTAAACAAAAGTAAAAAATGACAAAAAGAAGAGCAAGAAAAGAAAAATATTTCTGTGTATTAAATGGCACCAAGTGAGCAAAATGCCATGGGCAGATCTCATAGAATCTGTTCACTCTGGCATCTGATTCACCACAGTTATTCTCATTGTCTGACAGACAATGAATCACTTTGTGGAAAGACGTGGCTGGTTCTCTTGATAACAAGCGACTGATTGTAAAATGCATGCCATCCTAATTCTACCGTAAAGTACAGTACAGTAAAAGTCCAGTATACAGTATTCAACTTGGACCATGTTCTCTTTGATGCCAAACAGTTCTTCATCTTCAGATCAGAACTTAGCCCCTCTCATCTTCTTGAACCCCTCTAAAATGTTATCCATGAAAAAAAAAACTATCTCTTAAAGAAAAGGTCTATTATTGATGCACAGACAGTGGTGGTTTTATCTTTTTGCAAAACTGTATGTTGGTTCATTGCCTATCGTTCTCTTTTTCTATGGAGGTGTCAGGAAGCAGTAACACTGTTAACAAATGTGTATACAGAAATAAATCAAATGTTGAAGTGTGAATTCTATCTGCTGTCACAGTCAACTGTGTCAAAAAACAAGAAATTTGTTTACATATTTTAATACATGCTAGCTGTTGTACTTTGTAGGTAGGTAATTGTACATATACCATGACAGTTGTAATTTTTAGTACCTCTATTGTACAGACTGAAAATATGGTTTATCAGCGTATTTCATGACAAAAATCTATTTACTGTTGATTTACATGGAGAAAAACTTTAATCAGAATGTGGAGAATCATATTGATATTTCATAAAGAATAAAAATATATTGTTAGCCTAGAGATCTAACCAGAGATGTTTCTAAAGTTGCATGAATATTTAACTACTTGCAGTTGTCCAACAAATACAAGGTGCCCTTCCTTCTGTATCATGGCTTTCTTGTTCTGGGTTACACTAGTGTTATTTCGTTTTGAAAGAGAATAAAGTCTGAATTATGACAAAGACAGAAAACACAAGAGGCTATAATGGATGGGGGTTCATAGTATAAAATAGCTAAAATGGTGTTTTTTAGTCACCCTAAGTAACCTCAAACCATTGTCTTGTCACATCTTTATCATAAGTTAACATTTTGACAATATTTTACTGTCCATTTTACGTTTCCATTATCTGCCATAGTCATTTTAATGCTGTGGAGGTGCAGTGTTTTTCTTGCCTGAATTTCAGTTTTTTTGTGTTATAATAGTTACTTTTCATAACCTTTTTTTCATCAGTTTGATAACAAATAAAACTTTCTTTTTTTCTCTGAAATTATACTGTAGTCTTTGGATAAATCCAATTGTGAAATCACTTTTAGCAATATTATACCACTTTAATATTTGCTGTAATGCTCAGCATAGATCATTGTAGACTCACCACGCAAGAGAAAATTAGGCAGCTTTGACTTAGTTATAAAGTTCAATATTAATGACAAAATAAGCAACAATCAACGTTTCGCTAATCTCCTTCATCAGGTGTGGTTTGATCAGATTTCACTAACAGCGCCCTGGCACATTGAGCAAACAACCTCACAACTGTCCTCAGGTTTTAAAGGAGACCTATTGTACTACCTATTTCCAGTCCTATGTTGTAGTTCTGTGACTTATTTATAGCAGCTTTGCATGATTCAAAGTTCAAAATACTTTATTATATTATATACTATACTATACTATATTATTTAAATTATACTGGCTCTTCATGTAGGCCTTCATTTCAGTGTATGTCTGAAACAAGCTTTAGATGCTCCTGTCACTTTAAGTCCCCTCACTGTCTTCTGATTGGCCAAGACCTGAAGCATATTACCAGGCTGTTGTTGTCCCTAAGCGGTACAGACAGACTGAGCGTTGCTGTGTGGAGCAAATGACTGTACAGTATATGGAACACCAATATAATATAATACAATATACACCAGCTCCGTGTAGCTCCGTGTGTCGTAGAACGGAGCCGTTGGTAGAAAACAGTATTCAGAACAGGAGGAAAATGAGGTTTTTGCTCACAGAGATTTCTAACCTCATTATTTTATGCTTTGGTCATGTTTAACATGAACATCCAACATTGTAACATTGTAGATAAATCATAAAATATGGAAAATTGTAATAGGTCTCCTTTAATTCAAATGATGCTCAATTCTTATTGATGCACGAAAGTATGTGACATCAACAATTTCCAACCAGAAAGCTTTGTCTACATTTCGGATGGTGTAGTGCTGAGGAGGAATTAAGACGCTGATCTGCAGTCTGGTGGTACCACAGCAGACACTTCTCTTTCTCTTTTAAGACGACAGCAGGTGAACAGGCAATGGCTGGGGTGGATGTTGTATTTTAGTATCCTTTGGCCTCTGCGCAGGCACCTCACCTCACTGCTATCACTGTTGCTCGGTAGATAGAACCAATGTTGTTTCGATCTGTTGTAATCACCTGCTGCGGAGCCCTAATGACCTGGGCCGTGCACCTCCCATGCCAAGTGGTGAGGGTGCTCCTTTGTAAAATTTAATAAGAACTTGGCACAGGAATTTTGCCATCTTAACTTTCCTTACAGCCTTTCCATCATGAATTCATTGGAAAATGTAATGTACAACTAAATCAAAGAGACAGCCATTTATTTTCTGATACTCATCCAGAGCCAGGTGACACCAGCAACAGGAAACATATGGCCACTGGAAGAGCCTGCATCACGTTCCGGACCCACCATGCCTCGGTGGCATCAAACGTCTATTCTTATTCTTATTCTAAATATCCAGTATGGTTTAGAATTGGTTTGCTGAATTTATTTGTGTTTCACAAGCATCATGATTGCATATTTGCAGCTCATTTATTATCAGTGTGATAACAGGTCCAATTTTCTTCAAGGTTCTCTGATATTTTAAATGCATTTCACATCATGTAATTATAATCAGGTGAAAACAGGTGGTTATATAATGGAGGAGATTGTTTCCCATTTCTGTTCAAAAATGCTGAATGGCCCCTCCTCACTGAGATGGGTGCCATATGTAGGAGGGTCCAACCTGATGTTACTGATGTGTTACATGAAGCTGCTGATCCTGGAGCAGTACGCTTTAGTGAAAGTGTCATACACATACTGGTACCATTACAGTGGCGTAGAGGCCATTGGCAGAGGAATCTGCTCAAAATGTTCCATCTACATATTACCTACATCAGGAGATAGTGTATATAATAAAAGATGTGAAATAATTGACCAAAAATATCTTACTTTGGTGCAGCAAGGATATTGTACAATGTCAAGATTACCACCTTGCTCATCTGATCACCATCGTTGCTTACAGTTTGTGTGTGTGGGTGGGTGGTGAGGTGGATGACCTAGTTGTTATTAAAAAACTCAACATGGTGGTTCTTTGATTGTGTCTGGAAACCAGACAGGAAGATGAATCCATGCAAAGCCTGATACAGGTAAGTAGAAGTTTTTACTAGTGGACTGCTTGTAGTTCAGTGCCATTCATCCCAAGACATCATCTGACAAATAGCTCCTGTGTGGTTGTCCTATGTTAAAAAGTGGTCATCCATCATGATGTCGCCTAGTAAGTTTCACTAGTTAGTCACCTAACGTTAAAGGTTCAGTGTGTATGTGTAATATTTAGGAGCAGTGTATAAGACCTTACATAATGAACCAATACGTTTTTTTAATCTTAGAATGAGCCATTTCTATCTACATACACCGCGGGTCCTCTTAGATAGACATTACTGTGTTGCGCTGCCATTTTCTACTGTAGCCTGATTGGACAGAGTGTGTTTCATCACTGCATTGAATACATACAAAGAAGAAGCACAAGTAACGTTAGTTGTAGCATTGTAGTAGTCGACTGGTTTATTAGAAGTAAGAAAAAAATAAAAATTTGGACAAATGGAGGCCCACACAGGCCATCAGAGCGTGTCGGCCACCGTCGCTTCTCCTGCTCGCTTGGAAAGAGAGGGGTGAGTGGTGACTCATTAATGTTTTGTGGAAATAATCAGATTCTTTTTCTCCTTAAGTATTTATTGCAAAAAGAGAAATGAAGTGTACATGGGGCATAAAGGGGTATACAGAACTTTGATTTGTGTCAAATTACGTATTGCATATACATATTTTGCAAACATGTAATTTGTAATATGGTTATAACCAGGACACGATTTGCCGGGGGGGATGTGTGGGATTTCCCCCTTTCTGGTTTATATATCCATGCCTCTCCTGAATTATTTTTCTCCCCAGTGGGGACAAAATTTATCCCCCCCATAGAGTGATCAATGCTACTTCACTAGTGATGCAACAGATCACAAAACTCACGGTTCAGATCAACCCAGCTGCCTCTCTTTGTAGGAAATCACCACTCAGGGGCCTCATTTATAAACAGTACGTACGCTCAAAACAGGGCTGGAAAAATGCATACAATACTTTCCATCTATAAAAAACAAACTTGATGGGAGAATTTGCGGTCCTCCATGTAAACTCTGAACCATGCGTACGCACATGAACTGGGGAAATGAGAAACGGCTTACATGGCAGAAGGATGAAACTGTTTGAAATCCTTCTGCCATCATATTCTTCTGCTAAAATGAATCATTTATTCATTTTAGCTGATGCTCTTATCCAAAGCAACTTACAATTGCTGTTTATGTCAGAGGTTGCAGCAAGTGACTTGCTCAGGGACACATTGGTGGATGTGTCACAGCGGGGAATTGAACTTGAGTCTCTCACACCAAAGGCATGCATCTTATCCACTGCACCATCACCATCCCATTGCATCTCAGTATTATAGGCTTAAAGCCACCTGTTTGAGTGATGTTCCCTGAAGTGCACAAAAAAAACAGATTTAGGATGATAAACACAAACGTAGATATCTGTTTCTGCAGAAGAACACCTCAAATATGTTGTACAGTTTAATTGGGAATCATATTAATTAATAGGCTACTTGCATGTAGTGCAATTTATTCTCATAAATTAAGTGACCACCACCCCTCATTTTAAGACCACCACTTCCATAGGTGCACAAATGGGTTCAAGTGAATTTACTATTTAAACAACGTGAGCACTAGGCAACAAAATGTCAACTGAGTCAGTTAGACACTAGCAAGAACACTTATCCTGCTCTTTGTGCGGGTGAAAGATAGGGCCCTTTCCTTTGTGCACCAGAGGAAAGCAGGCACCGGAGCTCAACCCATTTGATGAGCGATCTGCAAGAATGTGAACCCCTCCTGAGTAGTGACGGAGGTAAAGGGGGACATATACACACACACACTGGATGATCTAGGTCCATAATTTTTATTCCGTCGGTTGAAAAGAGAATAAACCAATTGCATTCCACTTATGTTATTTACACAAACAGTCCACTTAATTAACAAGGTTGTTAAAAGAAATATAACTTGTTTTATGTGACACAGAAAGATCTACTTAATAAATAATGTTATATTTTTCAATACCAGGTTTTTCTCAAGCAACGCATCATAGAGGCGCACAGCGTGTGGATAAGGCAACTGGGAATAAGGCAACAAATATGTGATAACAATATATGAAACTATGCACTTGTATGATCAACATCATCAATTAAATCAGCATCAATTAAAATTGTAATTTGTTCTACTGTTCAAATTATATGAAGTTAATTTGTTAATTTAGGTTCAGGAGTGGGGCCATGCCTCAACCACACCTCTAATCACCTGTCAAGCGTTTCTATACCCGTGCTAGTCAGCCAGCCCCGTTTTGCCTCAGATTGCTCGACCCACCCTTTCTTTCCCTGCCGTTCATCCATTCACCTTCCCCCCTCTCCCCCCCTCCCCTCTTCCCTCACTCCCTCATCCCTTCATCCCCTCATCCCTTCCTATTCAACCCATTGCACACCTCTCTCGTGTCTCATCTACAGTATCTCACAAAAGTGAGATATTTGCTACAATGTAAAGTAGTGAGTGAGCAGCTTTTATAACGTAAAGTACATTTAAACAAAGTTTTCTGTCCCCTCAAAATAACACATCATACAGCCATTAATGTCTAAACTGCTGGAAACAAAAGTGAGTACACCCCTAAGTGAAAATGTCCATGAGCAACAGAATTGGCACCAAAGCTCTTGTTTGATGCATCAGAAGTTAAGTGTGACCTTTGGGAAACAAGATTCCTACGCTGCTTCCACATTAAAGGAGACTATCTTACATGAGCCTATCGGCACTAGTGAACAACAGCTAGCTGAAGACAGAGAGAAGAATGCTGATTGCTATGCTGAATTAATAAGACTGATGGATGATAAGAGCCTATTGCTTATAAGACATGAGCCACTGAAAAAACATTAGTGTGGAAAAAACAAGCCATGAATAATACATCTATACAGTGTTACCGACTTAATAAGGGCGGAAAACATCACTATGGCGCTGTTGGTGCTTTCAGACCAACCGCCAATTTTCACCTAGCAATGCTTTCCTCGCGTGAGTACATTCGCTGCAAGTGTTCACACACAACGCGAGAAGGCGATTTTAACGCGATAATGTGAATAAACACAACTTGCCATTACTACAACTGTATGAACCCAAAGTACACATTTTGCTGTGATTAAATAGCAATAAATGGATTAAACTGATGCCGAAATAACTACAACATGATGCAGATTTGTTAAACATATGAATTCATGCTTTGTCAGGTCTGTCTGCAAGACAGCAGAACAACAACTTCTAAAATGTTTTTTTTCTGAATTTGGATCGATCAGGGCTATGCTGTGGTAACTTGGTCACAGTAAAGTACAATGATAGCTGGAATAAAGTTACAGACACATGTTTTCTGAACTCACCAGGTAGTTCAACCTCCTCACTTTTCACGGCTCGCGGCTCTACGCGTCTTTGCATTGACTTTGTATGTAAACTCACCGCCCCAAACGCTTGCTTCGCTTTTGGTCTGAAAGCACCATGAGAGATGCATGTGAGAACATGAGTGATGGACTGATCATAGCCATGATACTAGGTGGACTGCCAAACTACTTCAAGCCCCTAGCCATTCGCGTAATGCAGAATGAAGATAAAGTTATGGTCTCAGACTTGGAGACTACCAGTAAATGAGGAGGTGGAGAAATGAAAGACTAATGTAAGACAAGGTCCACCAAAACACACATTAACCATGTGGCTTCCTTGACACCTCTTTCAAACCATCCATCTTCTCTGTCTAAATGTGCACCTGGTGGTCCTCAAACGAGTGTCCTCTGTCCTTCAGATGTAAGTAGACTGCAGAGTCTTGACCTGAGGAGTTGGCCCTTCTGTGTTGAGCCATGCGTTTGTGTAGTGGTTGTTTAGTCTCCCCAATATACAGGTCTGTGCATTCCTCACTGCATTGGACCGCATACACTAGATTGCTTTTCTTGTGTTTGGGTGTGCGGTCTTTGGGGTGTACCAGTATTTGTCTGTTCTTGGGTTTAAAAAACACAGAGATGTGGTGTTTGTTGAAAATCCTCCTGAGTTTCATCATAAAGTTAATTAAATATCATTAAATGTCATTGAGACGGAAATAAATAATTGAAGAAAAGAACAAGAAAAAAACAGTCATGTGGAAGAGTTAATAGTGACCATTGTGAAAGTGGGTAAAACGGTTAATGGTTAAAATAATTAACAACTTGTTTATTAACACAGACAATTGATCCCTGAAAAAGGAAGGGTTGCCGTTTAGTTGTGATGGCTACAGACGTCAGAAGGGGGAGCTCTTGGCTGCGGTACCTCATTCTCAATGAAGTTGATTCAAAGAAGGCATCATGTCCAAGAGTCCTTATTAATATATCCTGGGTGTAACATTTTGGAGGCACCGCTGGGATGAATGTGACGAGGGCCAGCTGTCCCAGATAGACGTCCCCGATCATCATTCAACCCCCCACATCCACAGCCGGGTGGAAGATACTGTGTGGTGGTCCATCGACTGCGCAGAGAGACATGCAAGCAAGCTGAGGTTAACCACTGGTGCCAGGAGAGCTGCAGTGTCTACTGTTAAGAGAAGGTTCTGCATCACACATCATTCAACCCTTCACATCTACAGCTAAGGTGGGCAATAAAGTGCAGTGGTTCAACAGCCGCGTAGAGACACTTGTATGCAAACTGAGGTTAACTGCTGGTGCCAGGAGAGCTGCACTGTCTATTCTACACAGAGGATAGATTCTGCATCACGTTGATATTGTCCACAGGTCAGAGACTGAAATGGTTCCTGCAGAGCTAGAGGACTTGAAACTAGAAGTTGGTAGTACATTATACACATTGACCCGAGATGCTTTGATTGAAGTTTGTGTTTATTGCTGGTTCACAATTTGAAAAGGTATCAGGTAAAAGCCGCTCCTCTCTCATCTCACATGTTAAAAGCCACTTAGAGGGGGGTGAGTTAAGTGAACTTGAAGATCAGGGTATGGCAGAGCTACTTACTCTGAAGGATAAAATTGATGAGTTACAACAGGCTGCTCAAAGTAGTGTACTAGAGCGAGTAGCCTCAGAAGCCAACCAGTCAGATGTGCAAGAGCAAGTTATTCAGCCTTCGGCAGGAGAGCGATTGAAAAAAGAGATAGAGACACTACAGTTAGCTTTAGCACTATCACTACAAGAGAAACCAAACCAAATAGATGGGACAAAACAGTCATTGAGTGGGGAGGGTAACAGTGTTAAACAGCAACACGTCTCTGCTCAACAGACACCCCAACCTCGCCTATCATTACAGTGGGGCAGAGAATTCAAAATATCAGGCCAGATTGGTGAGCCGGGAAAAAAAGACTGACTCACCTTCTCCAGTCTCGCGCACCAAATTGAGCAAGGCATCAGCAAGGGATTTCCTGAAATAGAAATAGTTGATGCAGTGATTCGGGCAATAGTTCCAGGCTTACAACTGCGCAGCTACCTGGAGGGAAAAACCAACCTCACCTTACCTACCCTGAGGAGGATTCTAAGGTCCCACTACCAGAAAAAAGGTGCTACAGAACTGTACTAACAGCTCACATCAGAGGTACAAAGCAGCAAGGAAACCCCACAAAGCTTCTTGATCTGTGCCCTGAATTTGAGGCAGAAAATTCTGTTACTTCACAGGAAGCAGAATCTGGTCTAAGATATGATCATGTCCGTATAGAGTATGTTTCTCCATACAGTTCTGACAGGTCTGCAAAATCATAGCATTAGAAACGACCTCCAGCCATACCGGCAACAAACAACAGTAAGTAATTAGCTGCTCCTCAAGAAACTCAACATCGCCTGTGGAAACGAAGCAGAGAGGCAAAATAAGAAGAAACTACTTACCCAACAACGCCCAACCACTGTACACTTAGTTCAGTCTAATGATACACCTCCAGAAAAAAAAGGCAAAAACCCAAAATTCAGAACACACCAGCAAAACCCAACCTGATGTACTAAATGACAGGGACGTGCACAGAAATTTTGGTGGGCAGGGGCTCAAGTGAAAAAAACCCAGAACTTCTCATTTTTATTTATGAGTGGTTTTTTTTTTACAAAACGCTAAATATATTAACACAACTCTGGCTTCCTTACCAATTTATTTTAATTCCCTTACACTCTCGTGTTTGTTTAATCATTTCACAGAAAGACCATGGTTTCTCTAGTCTTCACTATGGTTTGTCACAAGAGCAGGCAACAGCAAAGTAAACTTTACCACAATGTGCATGTTTTCTTACTAGTATATATTTAGATATAACGGAGAGGGACATAGTTTCACTAATAATTTGTTTATTATTCACAAGGCAATAAATTATTTTGGTTATATTGGATTACATAACACTTAGTTTCGTTAGGACTTGGTTTCACATTTGAGGGAGGGCTGTCTGTATCATGTAAAGATCTATCAGCACACAATAAACAAATAGAATGGATAGTTATTAGATGAGGAGCCTATACGATCATAAATATAAAGTTACTGCTTAAGGCAGGACACTTTTTCATATAGTGGTCAGTTTTCAGATTTGGGTCTATTTTGCTTCCATGTTTTCTTTTACTCTCATGGAAAGAAAACTTTCAAAAAACACATTTAGATGGTGTTTGTTTTAAGCCTACTACCCTTCGTTGGTTTGCATCTGTAGATTTCTTCTAAATGAACTAAAACAATCTAATCTGCATATTTAAACATAACATTTCAGGGGAAAAGACTCTTGATGTAAGTCATTAACTGGGGAAGTTCTGTGGTGATATGCTTTAGTTATTTTCTTTATCCCATTCACCTGCAGTGACTTGTCAAATGTGTGCAAATTAAAAAAACTAATTTTAATTAGTTAACGCCTAATTTGCATATCAATGTGGCGATCATGATACATTATTAGACACAAATTTTACTGTATTCACCTTTTGTGTCTCCATTAAGTAGGCTACAGTAACATTAGCCTGTATGGCCAACCATGAAAATAGCAGGACATGTGTCTTAGCTTGACTTTAACTAACTTATTAGCCTACATATAGCTCAGCTCATGAGTCATGCATGTTAGCAAGACTTAAATTTGCCTTTTGTCTTTTTGCGAATTAGCTGTAAACTCGAGGCACTGGTAGTTTACTTTTGTTGGTCTTTTGTTCATCACCACTGACCTCCACACAAGCCAAGAAAGAAAAACACTGCTGGGAGGGGCTGGGAAGACGCGGAGTGAGAGAGAGCTAGAAAGAGAGGGCATCGGAACTCCCGACAGGAAAGCTGTACACAAACAGGAATAAATATACTGTATATATAAATTCATTTATTTAAAAAAAAAAAAAAAAAAAAGCCCAGCAGATAAAAGGGCACATTCTCTTGAGGAAGAAAAAGGGCAGGTGCTTGAGCCCCTTTTGATGTCTATGTGTGCACGTGCCTGCTAAATGAGCTGAAAGAGATGCGTTCTGACATGGCATTATTGAAAAACCTGGGCGCCGAGGTTGCACAAATCAGGGAGGCAATTCAACAGCTGAACCCAGTACAGACACAGTATCTGGCCTCACCTGCCGCGGAAGAATGGACCCCCCCCATTTCCATTATCCACCACAAAGTTGCTGGCCTCCACCAGGGCCAGGGCGATGAGGAGATACAGCTCAATACCAGGGTGTGAGGGTTTGCACCACAGCGCCAGTATTATGCCCCAAATCATGCACGCCTGAGAAAATGTACTGGCTACCAGCAAAGTGGAAGTGAATACTGCACCCATTGCTACCAATGCGGTATTAGTGAACATTTCCTAGCAGGTTGCAGAGTGAGAGGGACCAGACAAGACAAAGACAGTCCTTTAAACAGACGAGGGTTACCCCCCCGGGACAAGGAGTAACCAACAACAGTGTAATGTCCCAATAGCAGTGCTCTCACTGTGGTGTCCCTGGGAAACACTAAAGACTTAGACGGTGTGCATCCTGTAAAAAAGACACTTACCGTTCTAAAACCTGTCAAGCTGAACATTGGCCGAAACACAGAAAACAATGCAATTGGCATGCTCACCCGAAAGTGAACCAGCATGCTCACCCAAAGACGGATGTTGCCCGCTCCAAGGAGGAAAGTCAGTTCCGTCTTGTGGCTCTTGTAGGAAAATGGTGTATGGTTGAGTGCTACATACAAGGCTGTAGAACCCAAGCACTATGGGATACAGGCTCCCAAGTGTGTATTTTTGATGAAAAGTGGAAAAGGAGACATTTACCACATGAGACATTAAGGGATGTCTCTTGATGCACCCGATGATCTGAAAATCACTGCTGCTAATGGGCAGAGCATGCCTTATAAGGCTTTCATTGAAGTCACTTTTGGATTCGCTGCAGAGGGAGCCAACCCTAAAGAACTTGTTGTCCCAGTGCTAGTGATGAAAGGCGGAAATCTTTCACAGCCCATCTTAGTCTTTAATGTCATTGAGCAAATAGTGAAAACTAGCACTACAGAAGCACTGGATTCGGCAATGACAGAGCAGTTGCATGAAATGTTGAAAGTAGCTTTCCCTCACCTTGAACGAGAAAATGTCCCTGCCTTCACTGATCTAGTGACTGCTGAACAACGATATGACTATGTTGTGAAAACAACAAAGGAGAAAGTCATTGTGCCCAAACACACCTCTGTTCAAATTGATTGTAAGGTACAGACACGGCCACTGAAGAAATACACTACACTTCTCTTTGAGCCTGACATAAATCCTCAGTGGGCTGAGGGCCTTGAGTTCTGTGACACTTTGGTATAACTCAGAAGTGGTACTTCACCATACATTGTTCTTGATGTGCAAAATCCCACTGATCATGATATCGAGTTGTTAGGAAGAATTGTGGTGGGTACCGTACAACAAGTTCAGGCTGTGTATCCAGCTACCATTTTAGAAAAACCTGATTATTACCCTTCAGTGCTATCGAGTCAAGTGAATGTAGAGAGTGAGCAACTTACTGACCCCCCATGGGACCCACCAATTGACCTGAGCCATCTGAGTGAATCTGAAAGAGTAGTGGTGCAGAACATGCTTCGTGGGGAATGCTGCACTTTTTCCAAATCAGATGATGACATTGGATGTATCGAGAAACTGAAGCTGAGCATATCGTTGAAGGATATGGATCCTGTAGCACGTGCTTACTTTTCTGTACCAAAGCTGCTATATAAAGAAATGAAAGAATATCTGCACAACCTTATTGCACAAGTATGGGTAAAGAAATCAAATTCAGCTTATGCTTCAGCAGTTGTCTGTGTGAGAAAAAAGGATGGCAGTTTACATCTTTCTATAGGAATAGTAGTGCAGGACATCCTTGACAGCCTCGGTGGCAACTCATGGTTTTCATTATTGGACCAAGGAAAGGCCTAACACCAGGGTTTTATGGATGAAGACAGCAGGCCTTTGACTGCATCTGTGACTCCATGGGGCCTTTATGAATGGATAAGGATCCCGTTCGGACTAATGAATGCACCTGCAGCTTTTCAGCGCTGCATGGAGGAGTGTCTGGAGGAGGAGAGACAACATCTGCGTCCCCTATCTGGATGATACACTAGTGTATAGTCAGTCATTTGAGGATCATGTAAACGTCAGAGCACGTCAGAGAAGTGCTTAAGCTGTTGAGGAAGTATGGGATCAAGCTAAAACCCAGCAAGTGCGAATTATTTAAACGTGAAGTTTGCTATCTGGGGAGAATTGATTCAGCCGAAGGTCGCAAAATCGACCCGGCTGACACCATCACTGTGAGAGCCTTAAAAGACAAGGGACCGAGCACTGTAGGAGAGCTACGAACTGTCATGGGCTTGTGCAAATTACAGGCAATTTATACAGAACTTCTCCTGTATTGCGGGGCCCCTTTATGACTTGCTGAAAGGCACGACAAAAAACAACAGTACACCACAAAACCGGGTTAACAAAAAACGAAGGAAGTAAAGCTGTACCATCACACAAACCAATTGTGTGGACTGAAAAACACCAGTGCATACTGAAGAGGCTGATGACAGTCTGGTTGAGCCACCGGTCCTTGGGTTCCCCTTCGAGGGAACTCGAACTGCGTCGGTTACGACACTATGGGAACGCCTCTAGGCGAAGCAGGTCTGAACGTGAATGAAATCACTCCAATCCTATTGGCCTGTTGCTAGAACGGTAAGGTGTGACGGAATAACCGGAGGAGTATAAAGCACACCTGTACACACTCATCATTAGCTTTTTTTATTCAGCAGGCGCTCTGTATGTTGTTTGAAGAAAGCTCCAGTCCTACAAGCAGTGTGTCTTACCTGAAGAAGAAGTCTACCAGCATGTCCGGCAACCAGATGTACAGAAGGTGTGTTTTTTCTTGCCCTCGGTACATCACGGATGGAGATTCTCATGAGATGTGTCTCATGTTTGGGAATGGAGCACGCACGGGCAGCTCTCGAGGGGGCTGCCTGCGCCCGTTGCGAAGCCCTTTCCGTGCGGGTACTGAGGTCCCGCATGGCTCTCTTTTCCGAGGATGGCCGGATGTGTTTTCCCCGTGGCGCGGGCCATGCGGCCGCTGAGGCGGCCCGGCGGCTTCACTCATGGGTTCACAGCGTGATCTGTCGGAGGATTTCGGGACGGCTGAGGCTTTTTCCCGACCTTCATCCGCTAGCTCCGACGCTTCCTTTCCTCGTTCGGGTGCCCGTTCTCGGCTTCTCCCGCTCGCGGTTTGGATCCGGAGACGCGGCAGCAATCCGACTCCGAGGAGGCGGACCTGCTCAGCGCAGTGGACGATGACTTCCGGGTGTCGGGGCGGCGACATCTGGCCGCGCCCGACTATGACGTGCTGCTGGAGGTGGTAACTAGAGCCGTGGCTAAGCTCAACACCAAGAGACAGGAGGAGCAGACACCACAGGCTAGTGGTAAGCTTGATGAAAGGTTTCTTAAGCACCACGCACCACCTCCACGCCGATCTCTTCCTGATTTACATGATGAACTGAGTAAATCATGGGGCAGACCCTTCTCTACATGGCTTTCCACACCCCGATCACTGAACTACAGTAATGTGATGGGGGTTAGGGACCGTGGTTATGGGAGGATGCCTCGGGTGGAGGATGAGCTTGCGAGCTATCTCTCCCCTCGACTTGCGTCCTCCCTGGAGAAGCCGGCGTTACCATCCAAACCATGTCGCACCACATCCACGCTTGTGGGGAAGGCGTACATGCCAGCGGGCCAGGCAGGTGCGAGCTTGCACACCACGGTGCTTCAAGCCTACCAAGCCAACCTGCTACAGGAGATGGTTCAGAGGGGGGGTCCCTCCGAGGAAGATCTGGCGGAGCTTCGCAGAACCACGAAGCGTTAGACGCAGTGCGAAGCGTTCCGCCAGTACCTCCCTCGCCGGTCTGGACCCAAGGCAGCTGAGGCTGCCAGGCGTAGGTCCCTTCCCTCTACGAGCTCCTACGGAGAGGAGGGAAGCAGAGTGTCGCTTCTCGGGGGCCCCCCGAGGAGCTGGGGCAGCGAGACGGCGCTCTCACCCTCAGCCGTCTGAGAGACGCGATCTGAGGACCGTCATCCAGTCCCGACGGAGCTCAGGGAAGACCGGGGTAGGGGAGTCTTTCTCCCCTCCCGCACCCCCCCCACCCCCCCCGGAGGCCGACCGAGGTCCCCTCCGCCGTGGCAACAGGTGATGTTATCCCGCCGTTTACACGTTCAGGACGCACCTGCCACCATCGAGTCCGCACCGTACTGCCTGCCCCGAGGGTCTGCAGACGGACGGCATCCCGACTCACTCACCGTGGATCTTCGGCGGCTCCCCCCTGCCGTTCTGGGGCTTCAGGGGTCCACCAGAAGATCACACGAGACACCGACCACCAGCCCTGAGGGGCTGGTTCCGTTGGCAGACTTTGCAGACGCTTGGCGGAGCCTGACGAACATTTCTCCGCGGGTCCTGCGCACTGCCATAGATGGGTATCGACTACAGTTCAAAGCCCGCCCTCCAAATTCAACAGAAGAGAGGGGGTGGTTTGGACTGTGGTCCGCCCGGAGCAAGGTCCGGTGTTGGGACAGGAAGTTTGTACTCTGCTGAGGAAAGGGGCCGTGGAACGTGTCTCCCCCCCAGACAGAGACTTCATAGTCCCCAAGAAGGACGGAGGGCTGCGTGCCCTATTTTGGATCTGCGGGTTCTAACCGGTCTCTGAGGAGATTCAGGTTAAAGATGCTCATCATCCCCGCCACCGTGACGCACATCCAATCTGAGGATTGGTTCGTCACGATAGATCTAAAGGACGCCTATTTCTAGGTCTCCATCCGTCCTTCTCACAGGAAGTTCCTGAGGTTTGCCTTCGGGGGTGTGGCTTACCAGTATCGGGTTCTTCCATTCGGCCTGGCACTTCCCCTAGCACATTCACCAAGTGTATGGATGCAGCACTGGCCCCGCTGAGGCTCCGGGGCATCCGGATTTCAACTTCATCGACGACTGGCTCATCCTAGCCCAGTCTCGAGAGTTGGCGGTTCGGCATCGAGATGTCGTTCTGGCTCGTCTGCGGCGTTTAGGGCTGAGGCTCAACGCAAAGAAGAGCGTGCTGGCGCCCACCCAACGGGCTACGTTCCTAGGGGTTGCATGGGATTCGACAACGATGCGGGCACAATTGTCTCCGGCACGTGTCGACACCATATTGGCTGCCGTGAAAGGGGTGAAGTTAGGCCACGCCATCACTATGAAACACTTTCAACGAGTGTTGGGTCTCCTGGCGGCTGCGTCCAGCGTAATACCATCTGGACTGCTGCACATGAGACCCCTGCAGTGGTGGCTAAGGAACAAGGGTTTTTCCCCGAGGGGAATCCTCTCCGTCTGGTTTGGGTTACGCGCAAGTGTCTTCGTTCCCTATCAGTTTGGAAGGAAACTTGGTTCCTGTCCCAGGGGCCCGTGCTGGGAGGGTCTTGTCGCCGGCTGGTTCTTTCGACAGACGCCTCCCTCACGGGCTGGGGCGCGGTCATGGATGGCCGCTTTGCAAGGGGATCCTGGCAGGTGCATCGATCCGAGTGGCATATCAACTGTCTCGAGATGTTGGCGGTGTTCCAGGCTCTAAGGAGTTTCCTGCCCGATCTCCAAGGCCACCACGTCCTGGTTCGTTCGAGTAGAACAACACAGCGGTGGTGGCCTATCTGAATCACCAGGGCGGTCTGCGCTCGCGCCCTCTGGACAGACTGGCGCGTCAGATCCTCCTGTGGTCCCAGCAGAGGTTACTATCGCTCAGGGCGATGTATTCCTGGGGACACAGAATCAGGGAGCAGACCTGCTGTTGAGGCAGGGGCTGAGGCCCGGGGAATGGAGACTTCACCCCGAAGTGGTGGAGCTCTTGTGCGAAGAGTTCGGCCCCATAGACGTGGATCTGTTTGCGTCTCAAGAGACTACGCACTGCCCGCTATGGTTTCTCTCGTTCCTCCAGCCCCGTTGGGTCTGGACGCCATGGTACATTCGTGGCCGAGGCTACGTCTGTACGCTTTTCCCCCAGTCGCTCTGCTCCCGGGGTTCTGGAGCGGGTCCGCCAGGACTATGTCGGCCTACTGCTCGTAGCCCCGTTCTGGCCAACCCGGGTGTGGTTCTCGGACATCATGTCGCTCCTGGACGGCCCGCCGTGGCGGGTCCCTCTGAGGAGAGACCTGCTGTCCCAGGCGCAGGGCCGGGTTCTTCACCCTTGCCCCGCCATATGGCGACTGTGGGTCTGGCCCCTGAGGGGGCACAGTACCTAGAGGCGGGTCTAACAGCCGGAGCAGTCGAGACCCTCCTGAGCTCCAGGGCCCCGTCCACACGGAGGATGTACGGCCTGAAGTGGAGTGTTTTCTCCACTTGGTGTAGGGAGCGGTCGGTGGACCCTGTTACCTGCCCGGTGGTTCAGGTACTTGAGTTCCTCCAGGACCGGTTCTCTGCTGGTCTTTCCCCTTCCACCCTCAAGGTGTACGTGGCAGCTATTTCATCTTTCCACACCCCTCTGAGGGAGGGGTTCTTGGGGAAACTTCCCTTGGTTGTACTTTCCTCCGTGGTGCCCGGAGGATGAGACCTGCGACTCGGTCCAAGGTTCCCACTTGGGATCTGGCAGTGGTTCTTGGGGCGTTGGCTGAGGCCCCCTTCAAACCCCTGGAGTCAGCTGAGGCTAAGCACTTGACCCTCAAGATGGCCTTTCTCCTTGCTATCACCTCTCTAAGGAGGGTGGGGGAGCTCCAAGCGCTTTCGGTTTCCCCGCAAAGCCTGGAGTTTGCCCCGGGGAATATTAGGGCTATCCTGCACCCTCATTCAGGATACATCCTAAAGTGCCTTCTTGTGCGGCAGGGTCCACAGTGCTGCAGGCATTTCATCCTCCACCTCATGTGACGGCGGAGGACGGGAGACTTCATCTGCTCTGCCCTGTCAGAGCACTGAGTATTTACACTCTGAGGTCCTCCCGTTGGAGGAAGGCTGACCAGCTGCTAGTGTGTTTTGGGTCTCCCAGGGCCGGGCTCCCTGCATCCAAACATACTATTAGCAACTGGATTGTTCAGACTATTTCCCTGGCCTATCAGGTGCGCGGTTTGCCTTCACCTGTGGCTGTGAGGGCTCATTCTACCAGAGGCAAGGCGGCCTCTCGAGCCCTCCTTTCCGGGGCCTCTTGCAGGATGTTGTTTAGCGGCTGGCTATGCCACTCCGCACACATTCATTCGGTTTTACAGTCTTGACCTTCCTTCGGCACCTGGCACTCGTGCGCTCTCCTCTTAGTAGTGCCACTTTATTGCACACAGGGGCAGGCGGGGTTTTCGGCACGGTTTAGTGGGTATCTCGTTCCCATAGTGTCGTAACCGACGCAGTTCGAGTTCCCTCGAAGGGGAACGTCTCGGGTTACGTATGTAACCCTGGTTCCCCGAGAAGGGGAACGAGAGACTGCGTCGGCCCGCCGCACCTCTCTCCCCGCCTGAAGCGCCTGCTTCATAGTTTAAGCTAATGATGAGTGTGTACAGGTGTGCTTTATACTCCTCCGGTTATTCCGTCACACCTTACCGTTCTAGCAACAGGCCAATAGGATTGGAGTGATTTCATTCACGTTCAGACCTGCTTCGCCTAGAGGCGTTCCCATAGTGTCGTAACCGACGCAGTCTCTCGTTCCCCTTCTCGGGGAACCAGGGTTACATACGTAACCCGAGACGTTCCCAGACTTCTCAAAGCCATTTATCCTCCATACAGATGCCTCAAACCAAGGACTGAGGGCAGTTCTGTGTCAACGGCAGGATGCTAAACCCTGTGTGCAAGAAACATTTAACTAATAGGTACATTCTGTATCCTTTCGCAGAGGCAATTTCATAGTCTATGAAGTTCTCCTGAGACGTGATTATTGCTGGTTGAAAACTGTAATGGGAATTCCAAACATATTGCAACATATAACCCTGGACTCAGGGAGACTCATCTGTGATGTGGCACTGAATCTGCGTAAACGTAACAGTCGAAATATCTCTGTTCTCTGTGGTATCCAGACTTCAGGGACAATGTGTCTCTGTGGGATGATAAGATTGACCCTAAAGCTGGATAAATAACAGGCTCACAGAGCTCTCCTCACTCATTTGAGCATACATGTACACAGCGTATGTGTTTTGCTGTGAGTCCTTCTGCAGAAGACTTGAATAAAATACACAGAAAGACAAGTGTTTGCCTGAGCTGGTTATTTAAACACACAATTCCCACTACAAAACTTAACCCAATACCCCGCCTGGATCACTTGAAATATAGTCAACTGTGGCAATTTTTGTTAGTCTCTGAGGAGGCTTTGCGCTTTGTTTTAATGCTAAAACCCAAATCATTAAAAAAATATTTTTGAGTAGTTGTTCACAAATACAAAGCCTTTCAACTTGTCTTTCAATTCTCTTGCTGAAATGAAACTCATCTAAGTTCTGGCTAAATTTCACTCAGCTCTAATTCGGACCTTGCTAATAATAAGTCATCCATAGAGTCCAGGGTATGCTGGTCAAGCCATGACTACCATTTCAGGTTTAACCCTCCCGCTGCCCCGAGCGGGTCATAATGACTTCGGCTCGTTTCTTTCCCTTCCCTTCGAACAAACCGGGTGCAATGGGGCTCGCCCTCTCTCGCTCATCTGTCTGACAACTTCCAGGTACACGCAGCGCCCTCGCGCCGTCCCCTCAGAACTATACTCGCCGAATAAGCAGCGCCCTCGCGCTGTCCAGACCGGGTCAAAACGTCCGCTTACTCCCCTCTGAAATATGCTCGGCGAATAAGCAGCGCCCTCGCGCTGTGCAGACCGGGTCCCCGTGACCCGTTGAAAAAAACAAGAAAACATAACGACCGCAGAGTAGCAGTATTACGCTCAGCAAGAAGACGCGATAAAATAAGCCTACTAATGAGAGAAAGAAAAAAGAAAGACCCCCTCTCGAGCGATCGCACCAAGACACCCCCGTGACCGAGACGCAGAAAGTGTAGCGGAAAGCGTGCCCAAACACACTGCCCGAAACACAACCGGGGGCGGCGAAAAAAAACAACAAAACAAAGAGCCATGAGCGTTCGAGACCCCGGGGACCGGGATGACGACGACTGGGACGACGACCGGTACTCTGACGACTCTGACAACGAATACGTGTTGGACAAAGACTTTGAGGACTATGAGAGCGGTCAGGAGAGCGAGGAAGAACAAGATGATGAAGAAGAAGAAGAAGAACAACAACAACAACAACAAAAACAACGAGATGATGAAGAAGAAGGAGAGGAGGAGGAAGAAGAAGAAGAAGAAGAAGAAGAGAGACAAACATTTGTGTCCAAAAACGGTGCAATCACATGGTCCTCCACGTGTCAGCATCTCACACGGGGACACGCGACGACTACGATCACCACAGCATCAGGACCGTCGGCAGCATCTGCAGCCACCGCAGCCACCACCACCGTCCCGGGACCCACCCCGTACGACGAGCAGCTGGTTCCCTTCAGAGGTATCGCCGTGTTGTTGTTGTGGTGTGTGTGTGTGTGTGTGTAAAACGAGGATGAAATGTATAAAATGGTGATAAATGTATAAAACGATGATAAATGTATAAAATGATGATAAATATATATATATATTTCCACAGGTCGCTGTACCTTCAGACAGTACATGCCCAGCAAGCCGGCCAAGTACGGCATCAAGTCCTGGTTCGCCTGGAAGATGCAAGTCTACACCGGGAAACCCCTCCCTGCGGAGGCGGCAAGAGGAGGAGGGGGAGGAGGAAGAGGACCCGCTCCCACCTCCGAAAGGAACCAGGGCATGCGGGTCGTGCTCGACCTGACCGAGGGCCTCGAGGGTCCCCGCGGCGGAACCTGCGACAACTTTTTCACCTCCTACGAGCTCGGCCGGCGACTCCTCGAGCGAAACCTCACCATGCTCAGAACGGTGCGCAAGAACAAGCCCGAGCTTCCGCCCACGCTGCTCGCCACCAAGGGGAGGGCCGTCTTCTCCTCAAAGTTCACCTTCGTGGGCGCCACCGCTCTGGTCTCATACGTGCCCAAGAAAAACAGAAACGTGCTGCTGATGAGCACGACGCTGTGCCCCGACGCGCGCCAGGACACCGTCAGCGATCGCCGATACCGCAAGCCGGACCTCGTCCTCCGCTACAACGCCACCAAAGGTGCTCAAGAGGAGGCGCCGTCTCGCTCGCGCCGAAGCCTCCGCAGCGCTCGTCAGATCCGTTCGCGCTGAGTCCTACTCGGGGGATCGACAACGAGAAGGACGAGAAGGAGTGGAACAGGAAGAACGACGAGACGGCCCACGACGACGACCCAGGCGTGCCAAGACTGCCGCGGCGGCTGTCTCCTCCCGCGGAGCGACACGGGCGGCTGGCAGGAGAAAGAGGTGTCAGTTGTGCCCGCTGAAAAGGGATCGCAAAACGCTCACCGTCTGCCGCGGGTGCATGAAATTTCTCTGGGCGCTCCCCTACTGCTGACGAGGCGGATCGCGGGACACCTTGACCCCAAGGAGTGGGTCAAAAATGCACAGCAGTCACGGGTGGGGAAGCAGACTTCTTGACCAAATGAGAAGGTGTAGGTTTTACACCCTCCCTGTTCCAAGGGAGTCTGCGAGCCCACAGCTCCGCTGGTCCCGAGCACAGCTCCACACAGCTCCACTCTGCTGGTCCCATGTACACTGCCCCACACAGCTCCACTCTGCTGCTCCCGAGCACACAGCTCCACTCTGCTGGTCCGTGCACACAGCTCCACTCCCTGCTTGGTCCCAAGCACACAGCTCCACTCGGCCGATCCCATGTACACGGCTCCATTCTGCTGGTCCCGAGCACAGCTCCACACAGCTCCACTCGGCTGGTCCCGAGCACACAGATCCACTCTGCTGCTCCCGAGCACACAGCTCCACATAGCTCCACTCGGCTGGTCCCGAGCACACAGATCCACTCTGCTGCTCCCGAGCACACAGCTCCACATAGCTCCACTCGGCTGGTCCCGAGCACACAGATCCACTCTGCTGCTCCCGAGCACACAGCTCCACATAGCTCCACTCGGCTGGTCCCATGTACACTGCCCCACACAGCTCCACTCTGCTGGTCCCAAGTACAGAGCTCCACACAGCTCCACTCGGCTGGTCCCATGTACACAGCTCCACTCTGCTGCTCCCGAGCACACAGATCCACTCTGCTGGTCCCACGTACACTGCCCCACACAGCTCCACTCTGCTGGTCCCTGCTCTCCAGCACACAGCTCCACACAGCTCCACTCGGCCGGTCCCATGTACACGGCTCCACTCTGCTGGTCCGTGCACACAGCTCCACTCTCTGCTTGGTCCCAAGCACACAGCTCCACTCGGCCGGTCCCATGTACATGGCTCCCCTCTGCTGGTCCCGAGCACAGCTCCACACAGCTCCACTCGGCTGGTCCCGAGCACACAGATCCACTCTGCTGCTCCCATGTACACAGCTCCACTCGGCCGGTCCCATGTACACAGTTCCACTCTGCTGCTCCCGAGCACACAGTTCCACTCTGCTGGTCCGTGCACACAGCTCCACTCTGCTTGGTCCCAAGCACACAGCTCCACTCTGCTGGTCCCGGGTACGCAGCTCCACTCGGCCGGTCCCAAGCACACAGCAAGAGAAAGAGGTGTCGCTGAAAAGGGATCGCAAAACGCACACCGTCTTCCACGGGTGCATGAAATTTCTCTGCGAAAGCTGCGCGCTCGCCTACTGTCCCGCTTGTGCTGACGAGGCGGATCGCGGGACACTTTGACCCCGAGGAGGACGCGCCGTGTCTACGCAAAGCCGGGGCAGCGGGAGGGTTAAGATATGATGGTGCCTGACCATTAAGGGCTTTGTAGATGAGCACAAGGATTTTAAATTATATTCAGGATTATACAGGGAGCCATTGCAGAGAAGCGGGTGTGGGAAAAATGTGATCTTTTTTAGCAAAACGCATCAAAATTGGAACAACTATAAACTATCAACTATTTATTAATAATATCAGAAATAATCACATTTTTTAATTTTATTTTTTATTTTTTTAGGTAATTTTCGAATGTATATATTATATAAGGAGGAAAATGGAACACCTGGCGAGGTGGCAAAGAGGGGAGAAAATTGAACAGCATAACAGGGCACATAGAAACAAACATCCACTCACACACATAAGCACAATTTAGAGTCACCAATTAACCTGCATGTCTTTTGATGGTGGGGGGGAAGCTGGACCACCAGGAGAAACACACAAAATCAGAAATGCAGACGACCAAGGTTTGAACCCTGGACCTTCTTGCTCTGAGGTGACAATGCTATCACTGCACCACTGTGCTGCCCTGCTTTTAGGTATTGTGTGTTTTTTTTAGGCCAATTTAGAATCTATATTATAAATATGTTTTATGAGGTAGGGGAAGCTGGAGCGAACCCACGCAGAGAAACATACAAACTACACACAGAAACGCAGACGACCAAGGTTTGAACCCTGGACCTTCTTGATCTGAGGTGACAGTGCTAACCACTGCACCACTGTGCTGCCCTGGTTTTAGGTATTGTTTGTTTTTTTAGGCCAATTTAGAATCTATATTATAAATACATTTTATGATGTAGGGGAAGCTGGAGCAAACACACGCAGACACGGGGAGAAACATACAAACTAAACACAGACGACCAAGGTTTGAACCCTGGATCTTCTTGCTCTGAGGTGACAGTGCTAACCACTGCACCACTGTGCTGCCCTGGCTTTAGGTATTGTTTGTTTTTTTTAGGCCAATTTAGAATCTATATTATAAATATGTTTTATGATGTAGGGGAAGCTGGAGCGAACACACGCAGACACGGGGAAAAACATACAAACTTCACACAGAAACGCAGACAAAAATCCAGCTCACACAAAAAGAGTCAGGCCCAGGAATTGAACCAGCACCTTTTTGTGTGAGGCTGGAATTTTCCCAGCCTCACAGGTGAGCTAAGCATCGTATGTGCGGAGGGCTCTTGGCCGATGTTCTCTTTCTCAGCCTTCATCGCGTTGCCCGCACTTTCTAAAGCTCTTTCGCTGTTCAACTTTTCATTGAGCTCCTGGACCTCTTGTCGAAGTACGTCATTTCGTCGGCCCATGGCATCTTTTTCCATTGTCAGTGATTTATTCATGACCTCCAGCATTTGTTCACTTTGTAGTCTGGCGGAGAGCTCTTCAACCTCGCGTTGTAATGTGTCGTTTTGTTGGCTCAAGGCTTCATTTTCTTCTTTCATGACATTATTCCTGTCTACCAAAGCTTGTTCCTTTACAAGACTTTTCTCCACCTTCTGAATTTCTTTTTTCAGGATGTTATTTCGCTGAGTTAGATTCTTTTTCTCTACTTTAAATTCTTTATACATTTCCTTTATGACGGTTTTGTTTTCCATCTCCTCAATGCACTGTTTGATTTCTTGATGGAGTTCATCGTTGTGTCTTCTTAAGGCTTCAATCTCCTGTCTCAGTGGACCAAACTTGCCTTCATAGTCTGGCATGCTATCATGCTTTGAGTAGAGCGACCGAAGTTCTTTAAGAAGCTCATTTTGTTTTGCAGAAACATCTTTTTTTCTGAATTCAGGGCTTTATACTTGTCCTTCATGGCTTTTCTGTTCTGGATCCTTCTGGTAAGGCTCTGAATGCGTAGTTTGATGTTTTCATTTTGTTGGCGCATAACTTCCACGATTTGCAACTTCTCCCTACACATGACACTGAAAATCTTTTGATCTTCATAATCTTTGTAGAGCTTCTGCTGTTGTTCTTTCAGTGCAGCGTTCTGCTGGCTGATGGCCACTTTTGACACTTCCATTTGATCAATAATTTCCTGCAGAGCCTTTTCATTACGGAGATCTTTGGCTATCTCCTGAATCTCTTGTCTCAGGTTGTCATTTTGCTGGCTAATCGCCACATTCTCTGCTTTCAGTTGATCATACATTTTATCCAAAGCATTTAAATTTCTGCACTTTTCTTTGAGCTCCCGGATCTCCTCTTGTATGCTGTAATTCTGGAGCCTCACGACCTCAGTTTCCTCCTTCATGACCTTACACATTTCCTCCAAAGCTGGTTAATTTTGGAGTTTTTTCCTGAGCTCCTGAATTTGTTGTTGCAGTGCCCCATTTTGCTGGCTTGCTGCTAAGTGCTCTGCCTTGATGTTCTTACACTTCTCATCCCAGGCTTTGTCAGGTCGCATATGGTTTAGCTCCTGAAGTTCTTTTCCCAAAGCTTCCTTGGCTATTAAAATGGCTTCTTTTGCCACTTTCATAGCCATGGACATTGCATCCAATCCTTTTTGAGTTCGACTATTTTCATGGTGCTCTGCCAGTTGTTTTTTCTGACCTTGTTTCGGATACCTTTGCAGTTGGATATTAATGCCTTCAAGTTGTTGAATGACTGCTTCTAAGTCCATATCCATTTTTCAACAAGTTTTTTTTTCTGGGCTCTGTACACGAAGCTCAGTTGTAAATTATTCAGATGTTAGATTGAAGAGTTAAAATGTGTTCACTCAGTGACTTTGATCTTTGGAATGTTGAAGATGTCATAAAGTACAGGCAGTGACATCACATTCCCCTCAGAATGGTGTTTATGACATCATCAACATTATGACATTGTCAGAATTCTGATTGATAAAGTACAGGAAGTGACAGAACCTTTCACACAGCATGGTGTTTATGACATCATCAACATTATGACATTGTCAGAATTCTGATTGATAAAGTACAGGAAGTGACAGAACCTTTCACACAGCATGGTGTTTATGACATCATCAACATTATGACATTGTCAGAATTCTGATTGATAAAGTACAGGAAGTGACAGAACCTTTCACACAGCATGGTGTTTATGAAACGGTAGAAAGACAGAGGATCGTGGTGATCCTTTGAGCGAATTTGAATCTACACATTTTTATACACAGAACATGTCCTCTTTGTCTACGTTTTTTTACATATGAAGCAATCAATCACTCAGCAGCAATACTATTATCCAACTGCTGGAACACAAACATCCTCACACACACCCTGTACATCAGTTTACAGTTTATTTTTACCTGTATATGTGCTTCTATGTGTTAGTTTCAAGCTGGCAGTGAAAGCACCGATGTCTGGGTTGTTCACGCTCGACAGATGATGGCAGTCTGTGGATGTGGAAGTTCTTCTGTCTCAAATTACCTAAAATTAATTATGACCCACCCCTAAGGAAAAATTTACATTTTACATATCGATTCTGTCCTTATATGTCGTACTCCATGAATCCTTGCATTTGGACCAGAAGAAATGTAGTAAAAACTGGAAATGCACAATACTGTAATGTAGAGATTTATAAAAGTGAAGTTGATTTAATCAAGCAGAGGCCTTTCTTTCCCATTTAGTTCCCAAAATCTCTGCATGTGCCAAGACAATTTTCCTCTTTTAATATCTTAATATAATATATACTACCCCTGGCAAAGTTTTTATTATTTCTGTTCTGTATACTTCTTTATTTCCCACTTTATTTCTCTTTTTGCAATAAAGATTCAAGGAGAGAAAAAAAATCAGATTATTCCAACACAACTGAATGCATCATCAGTCATCACTCACCCCTCCCTTTGCAAGCACAGAGCAGCAGCTAAGGTGTCCGACACTTTGTCGGTTCTTGTGCTGAATACATGTTGGCCCTCTTATTTGTCCAATTTTCACTTCACTTTTTACTTCAAACAAACCAGAAGACTACTACTGATTTACTTTGTACGTATTCAACGTAGTGACGAAACGCGCACTGTAGAGCAGTTTGCCCTTTGGGCTACTGTAGAAACATGGCGACGTCCATGTAAGGGGACCTGCAATGTATCTAGATAGAAATGGCTCATTCTAAGGTAAAAAAAACATACTGGTTCATTATGTATGTATGTTATTATGTCCTTATACACCACTGAAAACATAGTTATGGATATTATAGTGCATTTCAGAATTATTACCTTTATTATTAAAGGTTCAGTCTGTAATATTTAGAACAAGAAAATCAGTGACACAAGTTCACATCAGACACTGAAAGCAGTGGCGCACCATATGATGCTTCTGTAGATTAATACTCAATTGGCACAAAATTTAGCCGCATAATGAAGAGTCTGATCTGGAAACTCCCATGTGTTTATGGTCATATTATGTGATTACAAGTCTGTTTTCTGTTGCAAATGTTTATTTCTTCCAAATGGAGGCATGGCAGAAAAAGTTTGAGAGCCACTAATATTTGCACACTCTAATATCAAGACGTTCTGACAGGGCATCTATTGTGCCCCACATTTAAAACATCCGGTCGCTTGATTTATTCCACAAGGCTAACAGAATAAGGAGAACTTTGTGTTGAATTGTTCAAGAGGAATCTCTCTGGACTGGTCACTCTTCAGGGAAAGACAGCTGGATACCGGAGACTCCGCTCTGCCCTCCTCGTCCTTCCCACAAACACTCATCTCTGCCTAGCTGTGGTGGACAGTTGGGGTAAAGAGGGTTACAGCCAACTAAAGTGACTGCTCACATCCCTAAAACTAGTTTTATACCTAGAAGGAGGAGTAATGTGCTGCTGTGCCTCCTCGTGCATAAAAGCGCACAGCGTCTCTCTTAATGGGGAGACCCTTCACCCTATTTCACCCGCCCCGAAATTCACAAAATGTATTGTCCAAAATTCTGCCCGCAAGCAGCGGTGCACGCACAAGGTTTTCATGTGCTTCATGTGTTTTCCCAAGAGTGGACACTGAGCTTGGAACAGTACTTCAAGTTGAAATGAGGGTAGCGACGGTCAGCTGCGCCCGCATGGCTTTCATTTAAGTTGATCGTGCTATCAGTGGTTTTTATTTGAATAATTTTATAAATACATGTAATTACGGAGGTCCGGACCTCGCTGACCTCATACGACCATGCTTGTAACCACTCTGTGCTGAAGGAAAGTGTGTAAGTGCGTGCCAACACAGTCGTGTCATGCGTGCATTTCTACAGTGCAGCACCTCTAAGCGAAAATATCTTCATGCGCGCCTGCAAGCTCACGACAGACAGTTTTTAGTCTTCAAGTCCCTTTGTGCTTCTACGGAGAGAGTTTCCCAGCTAAGCTGTGGTGGAAGGAGGGTTATTACTAATGACTCTCACATCCCTGAAACCAGCATTATGCCTAGACTGATAAGTAAGACTCCTGCATTGTTTTGCACTGAAAACGGATATCATCCCTCATCACAGTAGGCCTAAACACTTTCCTACAATGGCAATAACAAAGCAGAACCAGTGGAAACAACAAAATGACAGTAATCTTGTTATTCATTCCAAAGGGTCTCAGAAACACCGCAGGAAATTGTTGTTGTGTCACAAAAACTTTAAATAGCAGTAGCCTAGCCCAATGCTTATGTATCTTTTTTCAACAGGACAGGCCATGAACTTTAACCTTTTCAGCCAATGTGATATGATATTTACTTTATAGGATATTTTCTAAATGTGTTTTTTTATGCGCGTAACGCGTTACTCCGAACACTGTTTAAGGCAGTCTAAAGTTGCTGTCTCGATTATGAAGTCATTAAAATGCTAACTAACGTTAGCTAACAAATATATTAATCCACGTGCTAGCATTAGCTAACATAATGCACACCAGAGCTATCCATCAAATAAAATATTACCAAACCCAGAGTGAGCTCAACTTTAATTAACTTACACAATTGTGTTGTTTTGCAAAACAAAAACAAAAACTTATAAAGAAATAAGATTTTTGTTGGTAGTATCTGCGTCTGTACCTCTCCTGCTTGTCCTTGCCAGGCACGCCTCTTTAGCTCTTTTCACATTTAACTTCTGCAGGGAGCTGACTGGATATTCTTCTCTTCTTTTCTTATTATGTCTGTGGTGTCCAGCTTCCAAGGCAAGGCAAGGCAAGTTTATTTGTATAGCACATTTCAACAACAAGGTAATTCAAAGTGCTTTACATAAAACATAAAAGCAACAGGGAAATATAAAAAAGTTTAAAAGCAACATAGGGAAATTGAAAAAATACACATAAAAAATATAAATAAATAAAAGCAAATAAAATAAAATAAAAATGGTAAAAAGCTAAAAACAAAGAAAACAGTAAATGTTACAGTGCAGTGTAAGTTATCAATCTACTAGTTAAAGGTAGTGGTAAAAAGAAAAATCTTAAATATTTCATTAAAAGCAATGGTAAAAGAAAAAGTCTTCAGTCTTAATTTAAAAGAACGTCTCGGGTTACGTATGTAACCCTGGTTCCCCGAGAAGGGGAACGAGAGACTGCGTCGGTTACGACACTATGGGAACGCCTCTAGGCGAAGCAGGTCTGAACGTGAATGAAATCACGTAGAATGAGCCCTCACAGCCACAGGTGAAGGCAAAGCGCGCACCTGATAGGCCAGGGAAATAGTCTGAACAATCCAGTTGCTAATAGTATGTTTGGATGCAGGGAGCCCGGCCCTGGGAGACCCAAAACACACTAGCAGCTGGTCAGCCTTCCTCCAACGGGAGGACCTCAGAGTGTAAATACTCAGTGCTCTGACAGGGCAGAGCAGATGAAGTCTCCCGTCCTCCGCCGTCACATGAGGTGGAGGATGAAATGCCTGCAGCACTGTGGACCCTGCCGCACAAGAAGGCACTTTAGGGATGTATCCTGAACGAGGGTGCAGGATAGCCCTAATATTCCCCGGGGCAAACTCCAGGCTTTGCGGGGAAACCGAAAGCGCTTGGAGCTCCCCCACCCTCCTCAGAGAGGTGATAGCAAGGAGAAAGGCCATCTTGAGGGTCAAGTGCTTAGCCTCAGCTGACTCCAGGGGTTTGAAGGGGGCCTCAGCCAACGCCCCAAGAACCACTGCCAGATCCCAAGTGGGAACCTTGGACCGAGTCGCAGGTCTCATCCTCCGGGCACCACGGAGGAAACGTACAACCAAGGGAAGTTTCCCCAAGAACCCCTCCCTCAGAGGGGTGTGGAAAGATGAAATAGCTGCCACGTACACCTTGAGGGTGGAAGGGGAAAGACCAGCAGAGAACCGGTCCTGGAGGAACTCAAGTACCTGAACCACCGGGCAGGTAACAGGGTCCACCGACCGCTCCCTACACCAAGTGGAGAAAACACTCCACTTCAGGCCGTACATCCTCCGTGTGGACGGGGCCCTGGCGCTCAGGAGGGTCTCGACTGCTCCGGCTGTTAGACCCGCCTCTAGGTACTGTGCCCCCTCAGGGGCCAGACCCACAGTCGCCATATGGCGGGGCAAGGGTGAAGAACCCGGCCCTGCGCCTGGGACAGCAGGTCTCTCCTCAGAGGGACCCGCCACGGCGGGCCGTCCAGGAGCGACATGATGTCCGAGAACCACACCCGGGTTGGCCAGAACGGGGCTACGAGCAGTAGGCCGACATAGTCCTGGCGGACCCGCTCCAGAACCCCGGGAGCAGAGCGACTGGGGGAAAAGCGTACAGACGTAGCCTCGGCCACGAATGTACCATGGCGTCCAGACCCAACGGGGCTGGAGGAACGAGAGAAACCATAGCGGGCAGTGCGTAGTCTCTTGAGACGCAAACAGATCCACGTCTATGGGGCCGAACTCTTCGCACAAGAGCTCCACCACTTTGGGGTGAAGTCTCCATTCCCCGGGCCTCAGCCCCTGCCTCAACAGCAGGTCTGCTCCCTGATTCTGCGTCCCCAGGAGATACATCGCCCTGAGCGATAGTAACCTCTGCTGGGACCACAGGAGGATCTGACGCGCCAGTCTGTCCAGAGGGCGCGAGCGCAGACCGCCCTGGTGATTCAGATAGGCCACCACCGCTGTGTTGTTCTCCTCGGAACGAACCAGGACGTGGTGGCCTTGGAGATCGGGCAGGAAACTCCTTAGAGCCTGGAACACCGCCAACATCTCGAGACAGTTGATATGCCACTCGGATCGATGCACCTGCCAGGATCCCCTTGCAAAGCGGCGTCCATGACCGCGCCCCAGCCCGTGAGGGAGGCGTCTGTCGAAAGAACCAGCCGGCGACAAGACCCTCCCAGCATGGGCCCCTGGGACAGGAACCAAGTTTCCTTCCAAACTGATAGGGAACGAAGACACTTGCAACCCAATCAGACGGAGAGGAGGGAAAAACCCTTGTTCCTTAGCCACCACTGCAGGGGTCTCATGTGCAGCAGTCCAGATGGTATTACGCTGGACGCAGCCGCCAGGAGACCCAACACTCGTTGAAAGTGTTTCATAGTGATGGCGTGGCCTAACTTCACCCCTTTCACGGCAGCCAATATGGTGTCGACACGTGCCGGAGACAATTGTGCCCGCATCGTTGTCGAATCCCATGCAACCCCTAGGAACGTAGCCCGTAGGGTGGGCGCCAGCACGCTCTTCTTTGCATTGAGCCTCAGCCCTAAACGCCGCAGACGAGCCAGAACGACATCTCGATGCCGAACCGCCAACTCTCGAGACTGGGCTAGGATGAGCCAGTCGTCGATGAAGTTGAAATCCGGATGCCCCGGAGCCTCAGCGGGGCCAGTGCTGCATCCATACACTTGGTGAATGTGCGAGGGGAAAGTGCCAGGCCGAATGGAAGAACCCGATACTGGTAAGCCACACCCCCGAAGGCAAACCTCAGGAACTTCCTGTGAGAAGGACGGATGGAGACCTGGAAATAGGCGTCCTTTAGATCTATCGTGACGAACCAATCCTCAGATTGGATGTGCGTCACGGTGGCGGGGATGATGAGCATCTTTAACCTGAATCTCCTCAGAGACCGGTTAGAACCCGCAGATCCAAAATACGGCACGCAGCCCTCCGTCCTTCTTGGGGACTATGAAGTACCGACTGTAGAACCGGCGTCTCTGTCTGGGGGGGAGACATGTTCCACGGCCCCTTTCCTCAGCAGAGTACAAACTTCCTGTCCCAACACCGGACCTTGCTCCGGGCAGACCACAGTCCAAACCACCCCCTCTCTTCTGTTGAATTTGGAGGGCGGGTTTTGAACTGTAGTCGATACCCATCTATGGCAGTGCGCAGGACCCGCGGAGAAATGTTCGTCAGGCTCCGCCAAGCGTCTGCAAGGTCTGCCAACGGAACCAGCCCCTCGGGATAACATCACCTGTTGCCACGGCGGAGGGGACCTCGGTCGGCCTCCGGGGGGGGGTGGGTGCGGGAGGGGAGAAAGACTCCCCTACCCCGGTCTTCCCTGAGCTCCGTCGGGACTGGATGACGGTCCTCAGATCGCGTCTCTCAGACGGCTGAGGGTGAGAGCGCCGTCTCGCTGCCCCAGCTCCTCGGGGGAGACACTCTGCTTCCTCTCCTCTCCGTAGGAGCTCGTAGAGGGAAGGGACCTACGCCTGGCAGCCTCAGCTGCCTTGGGTCCAGACCGGCGAGGGAGGTACTGGCGGAACGCTTCGCACTGCGTCTAACGCTTCGTGGTTCTGCGAAGCTCCGCCAGATCTTCCTCGGAGGGACCCCCCTCTGAACCATCTCCTGTAGCAGGTTGGCTTGGTAGGCTTGAAGCACCGTGGTGTGCAAGCTCGCACCTGCCTGGCCCGCTGCCATGTACGCCTTCCCCACGAGCGTGGATGTGGTGCGACATGGTTTGGATGGTAACGCCGGCTTCTCCAGGGAGGACGCAAGTCGAGGGGAGAGATAGCTCGCAAGCTCATCCTCCACCCGAGGCATCCTCCCATAACCACGGTCCCTAACCCCCATCACATTACTGTAGTTCAGTGATCGGGGTGTGGAAAGCCATGTAGAGAAGGGTCTGCCCCATGATTACTCAGTTCATCATGTACTTTCTTTTCAGGAAAGAATGGCAGAGACCGGCGTGGAGGTGGCGTGTGGTGCTTAAGAAACCTTTCATCAAGCTACCACTAGCCTGTGGTGTCTGCTCCTCTTTTCTCTTTTTTTTTTTTCGGCCAGTTGATGTTGAGCTTAGCCACGGCTCTAGTCACCACCTCCAGCAGCACGTCATAGTCGGGCACGGCCAGATGACGCCGCCCCGACACCCGGAAGTCATCGTCCACTGCGCTGAGCACGTCCGCCTCCTCGGAGTCGGATTGCTGCAGCGTCTCCGGATCCAAACCGCGAGCGGGAGAAGCCGAGAACGGGCTCCCGAACGAGGAAAGGAAGCGTCGGAGCCAGCGGATGAAGGTCGGGAAAAAGCCTCAGCCGTCCCGAAATCCTCCGACAGATCACGCTGTGAACCCATGAGTGAAGCCGCCGGGCCGCCTCAGCGGCCGCAGGGCCCGCACCACGGGGAAAACACATCCGGCCATCCTCGGAAAGAGAGCCATGCTGTACCTCAGTACCCGCACGGAAAGGGCTTCGCAACGGGCGCAGGCAGCCCCCTCGAGAGCTGCCTGGGCGTGCTCCATCCCCAAACATGAGACACACATCTCATGAGAATCTCCATCCGTGATGTACCGAGGGCAAGAAAAAACACACCTTCTGTACATCTGGTTGCCAGACATGTTGGTAGACTTCTTCTTCAGGTAAGACACACTGCTTGTAGGACTGGAGCTTTCTTCAAACAACATACAGAGCGCCTGCTGAATAGAAAAAAGCTAATGATGAGTGTGTACAGGTGTGCTTTATACTCCTCCGGTTATTCCGTCACACCTTACCGTTCTAGCAACAGGCCAATAGGATTGGAGTGATTTCATTCACGTTCAGACCTGCTTCGCCTAGAGGCGTTCCCATAGTGTCCTAACCGACGCAGTTCGAGTTCCCTCGAAGGGGAACTGACAGTTTCAGCAGACCTGCAGTTATCTGGGAGTTTGTTCCAGATATACGGAGCATAATAACTGAACACTCCTTGTTTAGATTTGACTCTGGGGACAGAAAGCAAACCTGCCCCAGACGACCTGAGAGGTCTGGATGGTTCGTAACGAAGCAGAAGATCAGAAATGTATTTTGGCCCTAAACCATTTAGTGCTTTATAAACTAACAGCAGGATTTTGAAATCAATTCTTTGACATACAGGAAGCCAATGTAAAGACTTCAGAGCTGGAGTGATGTGATCCACCTTTTTGGTCTTAGTGAGGACTCGAGCAGCAGCGTTCTGAATCAGCTGCAGCTGTCTGATGGATTTTTTAGGGAGCCCTGTAAGGACACTGTTACAGTAGTCGAGTCGACTGAAGATAAATGCATGGATAAGCTTTTCCAGGTCCTGCTGAGACATAAGTCCTTTAATCCGTGATATATTCTTCAGGTGATAGAAGGCTGACTTTGTAATTGTCTTAATGTGGCTCCTCAGATTCAGGTCTGAGTCCATGACTACACCTAGATTTCTGGCTTGATTTGTGGTTCTTAACATTACAGATTAAAGTCGAGCGCTGACTTTCAACCAGTCCTCCCTGGCTCCAAAAACAATAACTTCAGTTTTATCTTTGTTCAATTGAAGAAAATTCTGGCACATCCAGCCGTTGACCTGCTCAATACAGTTACTCAGCGCCTGTATGGGATCATAGTCCCCTGGTGAAAGGGTTATGTAAATCTGTGTGTCATCTGCATAATTATGGTAACATATTTTGTTGTTTTTCATAATCTGAGCCAGTGGAAGCATGTAAATGTTAAACAAAAGAGGTCCCAGAATGGAGCCTCGGGGGACTCCACATGTCATTTTTGTCAGCTCAGATGTGTGATTACCTATAGACACAAAGTAGTCCCTCTCCTTTAAGTACGATTCAAACCATTTTAGTACTGTGCCAGAAAGTCCAACCCTGTTTTCAAGTCTGTCTAGTAATATGTTGTGGTTGACCGTGTCGAATGCAGCACTGAGATCCAATAATACCAAGACTGAAATTCTGCCACTGTCAGTGTTTAAATGGAAGACATTGAAGACCTTAACAAGAGCCGTCTCAGTGCTGTGGTGTGGTCGAAAACCTGACTGGAAGACATCAAAACAGTTATTTTGTGCCAAGAAAGCACTAAGCTGTTGAAAAACAGCCTTTTCAATGATTTTACTTAAAAATTTACATTTTTGAAAAAACCTGTTGGCAGAATATCAAGTCAGCATGAGGAGGATTTCAGATGTTGTATTATGTCCTCCAGGTTTTTATGGTTAATAGAATCAAATTGTCTCATGCTATATAAATTGTTTTTGAGTGGACATAGGGACAAGACATATCCTGTTACTGGCATGGAGGCACTGATTGCTTGTCTAATTGTTTGAATTGTGTCTGTGAAGAAGGAGGCATATTCATTGCAGGCCCTGGTGGATAGAAGGTCGGAGGCTACAGACACAGGAGGGTTGGTTAGCCTGTCGACAGTAGCAAACAGGGCATTATTAGTGTTTTTGGTAATGATGTCAGAGAAGAAGGACCGCCTTGCATTTCTCAGTTCTAAATTCTAAATGCGAAGTCTCTCTTTATAGATGTCATAATGAACCTGGAGATTTGTTTTCCACCACCTGCGCTCAGCTTTTCGACACTCTCTTTTTTGAGTTCTAACCAGCGTGGCATTTCTCCATGGAGATCTTTTCTTGCCAGAGACCACCTTCACCTTGGCTGGTGCAGTGGCATCAATAACATTTGTAATTTTAGATCTGAAATTATCTACAAGCTCATTCACTGAGACGCGTGAGAGGGCGGGTGTTGAGGAGAAAGCCTCAATAAATTTTTCACTAGTGTTTTCAGTGATATGCCGTTTTGTGATCACCTCTGTTTTAACATTTGTGTGCACGCAGATAGCACTCTCAAAGAAAACACAGGAATGATCAGAGAGAGCAACATCAGTCACCACAACCTTGGAAATGTCCAGAATCTTAGAGATGACCAAGTCCAAAGTGTGCCCCTTAATGTGTGTGGGCTCCATCACATGTTGGGTCAGCCCATAATTATCAAGAACACAACACAGTTCTTTAGTCCCTCTGTCCTGGGGGTTGTCAACATGGATGTTAAAATCACCAATGTAGTGAACAACGGTGTGGATTTGTGCATTTTATGTTCAATAAATTTGGAGCTACTCCAAATTACTCTCTCCTCTCCCCAACGAAAGGGGGGTGAAAGTTGCTTTCTCTAAGTGCTATCCCTGACCATAAAACTGGCACCTTTTGATCTACGAAGCTGATAACGTTGGGGCCTGACTGTTAAACTGACAAAGGGATGTGGGTATATTATGGGGATGTACAGATGGGGATTCAAATACTCAAACAAGGACAATATGAATGAACTCTGGACAAGGACGGTGTGGAAACGTCTGGATTGCATCGACACTACACTGGAAGTCGACACTGCTGAGGAGCTGCAGTGGAATACCTTCCTATGTCTGCTTTGATATAGATATGAATACATATTTGAATGAATAATACTTAATTAACTATCATAATCTTTTTGTGTTAACTGTGTAAAGACTTATACTTTCAGTTATGGGGTTAATATATGGGGACCTCAGGTTTTTTCTTTTTCTTGATGCTTAGGGATATAGGGTCCAGGCAGGGAAAGGTCCGTTGGAGGGTCCGATGGGTTGACCAGCCTGAATTCTGACATTGTTTTGATTTATTTCATTTCCTGAGGTTTTCACATGTATTGGCTAAACCATATCTCTGCATAGACTGATAAAGATGTCTTTTATTAATTAAACTGGAGTACCATGCTGAGGGGCCGCGAGAAAATTTTCCTGTCTAGATTGTCTTGAAGGGCATTTTGGAATGAAGGCTGCCGGACAGGTTTTTCGTTCTCACACACCATAGAGTTGATATATTGTTAAAAATAATATTGCAAGAAGAAGCATGTGTTGGATGTACAGAGAGACAGAGTGGCCATCGGGCTGGGTCACTCTCCAAGCTGCTGCAGAGCTTGTAATTGATGCTGAACTCCTTGATGTAATAAACTTTTATGATCAAGAACAGTGTCAAGCGGATTTCTTCTCAACACATCATCGCAGCATTATTGTTCGGACACCACATGGACACAAACCAGCGATTAGCATTTCCCTGAACAGCCTATCAAAACTGGCCCCCCCACACATGTTAACCTGGCAACTGACCTTGCTCTGTGTTTCATTACCCATCAAAGGGACTAACCCCTGTCTCACCCAAGTGTGACATAACCCAGAGAGCCGGACTTTAAATAACCAAAGACTGGAGTCTCCAAAGACTCAAAGCATTTAATTAAGTTTAATTAAATCTTTAGTTACTTGATTACGTTTGCCTCTATTTGAGTAGTCATGTTAGCATGTTGTTGCTATCTGTTGTTGATATTAGTGCTGGAGGGAGTCTAGATAAGTTACTTTTGCAGTGTTTTTATCTTCAGCAAGACACTCCCTCATCTAATGTGATCAATGCTTCTTCATAATGCTTTCTTACGGAATTCCTTTGGAAGTGATGATGGAGAAATGTCTTACTATACTCTTAACCGCCAGCTTGAATTTAAGGATGAATCAACAATAATTCCCCGGTTCCTAAGGAGAGATGATCTTGGATTAATCTAAGCTTTCCTCATGTAACCTGAGCTCCCCAAGTGGACGAAATAAGTATTACATACCCTCGTTGGAAATGCCGTTAAATGTATAAATATCCTGACCAATAGTGTGACAATTGTATATGTATATATGTATAAATATTTCCTGTTACCAAATGCTTAACTTAGAACAGTACAACCGTTTGACCATTGAGGTTCGATTGTGGAAAATATTTGATTATAATACGCGCAGATTGATTTTCTTTTCTTTTAGACATTAAGTTTAGAAAGGCAGTCCCTTGGGAAACCTGAAACGCCCTCTGGGGAACCACGCCCCAGACAACAAAAGAGCGTCGTTCGTGCTCTCTTCCACTCTTTGCCCCCTCGGCTCTCTCTCGGCTCTCGGCTCTCTGGACGCTTCGGCACGCGTCCGGCGTCCTTTTGTTCGCTTGAAGCTACACACGTGAAGAGCCGCGACATTGATCTGCCCCTCAGTTTGTTTTATTTTCTTTATTTCTTTTGTTTTGTTAAAGTTATCAGTCCGTTAAGTTACACTGGACTAATTCAGGAACGACCAAGTTCCATTTTTAAGCCAGACCAAGCCACGTGGTCTCGCCAGCAGCAACGAAGGAAACCTGAAAACAGCCAAATTGCCAGACGGAGAACCCCGGAGAATCCCTAGCAAAAAGCCAGGATCGGGCAGCTAGCGTGGGACCCGTGCAACAGGCCAAAGCAGGCCGTCGACAAGCAGTAAGACCTAACACACATTCTGTGGTCAGATATTTCCTTTTTAACTCCTAAACTCATAGTGTTAGCTTACTTTCATTAGTTCTCCTATGCCGTATGAGCCAAATGCTTCCCACAATCGAACCTCCAGGCTCATTGCTCAGCAATTGTTTATTTTCCCTGTATTCAACCATCTTTTTTATCACATTAGTTAGAGAATAAATTCACTGTCATATAATCAAGAGCTGTGTGTGTTGCCTATTTATAGTTCCTGCCAAGAGAATTGACCCTTTTAGATATGAGACTGACTGATTGATTTAAGATAATTGAGCGATTATTAACTAACTGATCACTAGTAATAATTGTATAATTATTCAAAACTACCTAGACTCTAGGATTATAACAACTCCAGTGGTGCCCTTAACGAGGAATATTGTTTTATTTTATGAATATTAAAATTCATAATTGGGTATTAATTCTCATAAATGTATTAAAATGCATAACTAAATCTAGGTTTGCTACACCAACAATAACTACACAGTTAAAGTCAATACAGGTTATAGACAGTAGTTCACAAAAGTCATCACACATAGCCACATATTCAAAAGAAGCAAAATTCCCATAAGACATCTCTTTGAATTGGAGGGAGTCATTAAAAAAAATGGCAACTCCACCTCCTGAGGTGTTTATCAGTGGCCCTATACCGCCAATCCGAAAAGGAGCTGAGAGATTCAGCAGATTGATGGCATTGAACACGTGGCTCTCAACGCCATATACTGTCCATTCAGTGCATTTCATCATCATTTCAGACATCTTTTTAAGGCAGATGGACTTCGCCTTAACAAGTCAGGAGTAAAATTGTTCAGCTCCAACCTGTTTTACTTTCACTCATCTGTTCCCTCTGCCAAGGACAAGAGACAAGAGGAATCTAAACAAGAAGAAGACATAACACAACACGCCAGAAACCTTGAAGGAGAGCCACCCCAACCCACTCCAGAAGACAGCTCTGATCACAGGAGACATCTGAGCCAAGAGCACCTCCCTCACTGAAAACCAACAGTGAGGATTCACCATCTCTACCCCCCCAATCCCTATCTAGGTCACCCTTATCTCCAGACACCCTTTATCCCCTCTCCCCCTGTTGGACTTCACTGATCACATGGAAGCCTGGTTAGAACTGGGACCAAATTTACTCCCCGCACCTTCCCTCACTCCACTCCCATTTTCTCTACCATAAACCCCCCTCACTGTCCACCTCCACCTCTGGTTCTAAGTCCTCCAGGTTTGACATGTGTCACAAATACAGCTCCCAACCCGTCCTCCCGCTCCGCAATGGCGAAAAAGCCCAGTAAGCTCTGTCTGACATGTGCTGGGTCCAGGCTACAAGGAAAATAGCACTAATGACTCTTGTGTGCTGGTAGTCTTCTCCATCCCTGTCTTGACAGGTAACAGAAAAAGCATGGTGAGTGTGTTATCTTAATTTCATGTTTTTCACTGAAACTTGGTTGGGCCAAGATAACAGTGCAGCTGTCCTTATCGAGTCTAACCCTCCCACCCTCAGTTTTATGAGTGAAGCTAGATTGCAGAAGAGCTGACTGTGTTCAACAGATTATTAAAATCCTCTTTCAACACTTCAGACTGTTGCTTCACAACATCATTGGTCCCGATGTGCAGTATGTAAGTTTAAGCAAAAGAATGCAAGCAGAGGCAAGAGCAAGCAGCAAAGCGTCTGTAGCACTGTAAGAAAGCAGGAATCATGTAGAAGCATTCCAAGTCTGAGTCGGTAAAGTAAAACAAAGGAAACCTGAGAAATAAAATTATTTCTGGCCAAAAATAGCTTCCCTCTCTCAACGACAGTGCACACATTAACTTTCGTGAAGCGGACTTTCACGCTGTGTGATTGTGTTGTCGATTTGAAAATTGATTCTGATTGGTCCAACTGAATGCACTGCACTAGTGGGCTGGGCGGGAGGGCACACTTCGCCCCTGTGCACACATGTGTTTCCTGTTTACAAACAGAAACAAGTATAACTGCATTATGATTTAAAGTATGCTTATTTCTATATGTTGTTGTTTGTTAAGTTAAAAACTTCCTTCTGGGCCATGTTACCCTTATGAAAGAGGTCTCTGATCTCGACTAGCTATTTACCTAATTTAAAAAAAATTAAAAGAAAGAAAATTCTTGAAATCAGGCTGAAACATGTGGCAATTACATAAATAATTACAATATTTTGCAGCAGCCTACACAATGAAGCATATTTGGCAATATATTTTTAACCCACTAAAAGTGAAATTGTTTAACAATGTACTTCCACAAAATACACCTAAATAGTATTTACTGAGAGTTAAATAAATATATTTTTAATAAACTAAAATGTTGTAAAAAACATACTTTTTTTTAAGCATATTTATTAAAAGTTTAATTAAGTACATATTTATTACCAATTTATTCAAAGAATACTTTTGAGAAGTATGTTAAAGCTCAGGAGAATATATCTTTAATATACTTGTAGTAAGCATGTTCTAAGTATGAATGTACTATAAGCATACTATGTGAATATCAAGTATATTTTCAGTGCCTTTAAGAGCACTTTTTGACCTGGGGTCTTGCCGGATGTTCCCATTACGCGCGGAGACGTGGCTGGTATCAGCGTGCCTGCTTGAAACGCATTCCTGAAGATCTCCCTCAATTTTTCTCACATCCATGGTCCTCAGGTCCATGCAGCTGGTTTTGTTTCTGGTATGGAACGCATATGTCTTGTTTATTACAGCCACGTGTAACGTCAGCTACTGACGTAACTACGCTTGTCGTAGCCTGGTTTATTCGCTCTAAACCGGCTGATGGAAACGCACCTAATTAGCAATGGTTTTTCACTTTTTTTGCGACATTTCAAAAGTCAGCTTGAAATTCGCATGACAATTGGATGGAAACATGGCTGCTGAGGGAAGGTTTTGCCTCTTCTCTTCAATGGCGGGGTGAAATCAAATGCTGACCGGCATTCTGTCGTCAGGCTGCTACACAGTCTGTTGTCAACCTTTTGTACAATTGTATGTTTATATATTTAATTATCTTCAAGTTGCATTTTATATTATCACAGTAATCTTTATTTGCATTTGCACTACTTCTATTAGCATATCACAGTGACAGCTCTCTGTAGTAGCTCTGGTGGCTAAACTGTCACTTCACTGCTGTGTTTTTATTATGTGTTGTATAATTCAACATCAAAACAATTATGTTTGCTCTGTTATCCAGCACAACAAAATCACAGGTGTTGGGCTGTGGTATCCCTGCTCACAAATTAAGATTACAAGCCTGGAGGAAAAAATTGTTAAAGCAGATGATTGTGTGAAGTGAAGAAAGACTTGTTGCTAGATCCTTGAGGGTGAATCTTATGGGTCTTTCAGAGACCTCTTAGCAAAAGTGGAAGCTTTGCATTTGTGTTTCCAGTTTCATCCTGCTCTTTACACTGGCTGGTTTGTTCTCAAATAGATTTTCAAATTTAAAGCATTCTGTGGCCAGGCACTTAGCTATATTACTGAACTGTTAGTCCACACGAGCCTTCACATAGTTCCTCAAGCAGTGGGCCTGTAGCTTTGCAAGAGTCACTGCTAAAGACCAGAGGCGAGCGAGCTTTTTCTGTCAGGGCCCAAAGACCGGAGCCGCATTTTACCTCGCTGTTTCTTACTTAAACCTGTCTTGTTTATTTTGCATTCTGGTTTAATTCTTATATGTATATATATATTATCTCCTGGTGTCTTTGTTGAGACCACCCTGCCACAAAAAGATAAACACAGAGGCTGGACTTATTGGCACTCTTCTGTTTTGATTTATGAATGGTTTTCACAGCTCTTTGTTGTCCTGTCTTCTGCCAGGTGTTTATTGATCCCATCCACGGCCACACAGAGTTGCACCAACTCATGAAATCATCAACACACCTCAGTTCCAGAGACTAGAAAATGAAGTGGAAGGATATAGGTCAAAGGCTGGGATATATAAAAGCCAGGACCGTGTTAATGGTCGAACAGCAGATGTGGAATCACCTTCCTTCACTCTATTCTACTGATGCTCTCGTTAATTGGAAGAGCTTTTGTGTTCAAATTGCCTCACTGCAAGGAATCCTTGAGAGCAGTAACCAATAAAAAAAGGTTAATAGCATCTGAAACAAAAGGAGGTTGTATTTCCAAATGTTAGATAAAGTCTTAGTCTTATTTATCTCTACATAATTATTTGTTTGTGATGTTTTGTGGTTTTTTGCATTGTACATCTTGTATGGAATGAGTTGTTTTGTTGTGTGCTGGCACAGGGTGGGTTACTTGGCAGGACGACTTGTACAGTCTCTTGAATGAGAGGTAGCCAGAACTCCTCGTCTCTCGCAGAGACATCCTTTGTGTGCAGCTCTGCCATGACCTCTGTGAGTGGTACACAGGTCCTTACACATTTCAAGTTTTACCTTCTTTGTCACTGGGTGTGGGCATGAGTAAGACTATAAGCAAAACTGTTTTTATTATCCTCTGTTTTCCAGATAGGAATAGAACACAAGTAGCTTAGTGTGAAGTTCACACACAACAAATCAAAATGTTTTTTTTATGTGTAAAAGTCAAACTAACCAAAAATAACCACGTACAGTCTGGTTGGCTATTTTTAGTAGTAAAGTAGTAACTGGGAAATCCCTGAAATTCTCTCTTGGTCACCCACTGTGCAGATTGTTCGAGCTTGAGTGCTTTTATCTACTATATAATGTAGTCTGTAGACTGAAACCTAAATTAAAATCATCTGGAGTCCAGTAGATATCAACCCGTTAGAAGGCTGGAAAGATCTCCCTGTCAGACAAAAATCCTTTTATTCTCAAATAGGTGATGTAGTCTTCAAAATACCCACCAACTAAACTCCCTCCTTGACACAGTTTGCCCTCTTTTCATTCTTCTTCTAAATTTGTTAACTGATATATAGTTATTAAATTCTTGGTACCAGATGGCTTGAAGTGACAGCAAAGAGTAGCATCCTGTTTTACAGAGGCTTTTTGCAGGCAGTTAGAACCTAGGCTGCTTGTAAGCATGAAAGTTTAGGGAACTGTTCAGAATGAAGTATAATAATAATAATAATAATCTTTATTTGTAGAGCACTTTTCAAAAACAAGTTACAAAGTGCTTTAACAAGTGTAAAGACAATAATACAAAAACAATACAAGATGAAAGCATGAAAACATTGAAAAGACTAAAATACACGTTTAAGATAAATATAAAATTTGTAAAATAGAATAAAATAAAAAGGGATAAAATAAAGTCAAATAAGACCGGGAAAGGCTCTCCTATAAAAGTATGTTTTAAGAAGGGACTTAAAAGAGTTCACTGACTCAGCAGACCTGATTTCCTCGGGCAGGCTGTTCCAGAGCCTCGGGGCCCTGACAGCAAAAGCTCTGTCCCCTTTAGTTTTCAGTCGAGACTCTGGAACAGACATCAGACCTCTGCCCGAGGATCTCAAGGTACGTGCTGGTGTGTATGGGACTAAAAGTTCAGAAATATAACAAGGCGAGAGGCCATGAAGAGCTTTAAAAGTGATCAATAGAATTTTAAAGTCAATTCTAAAACATACTGGGAGCCAGTGTAATGAAGCTAAAATAGGAGTAATGTGGTCATATTTCTTTGTTCTGGTTAAAAGCCTGGCAGCTGAGTTCTGGACAGTCTGGAGTCGATCAATAGATTTTTGGGTTAAACAGGTGAAAAGGCTGTTGCAATAATCCAGGCGTGATGAGATGAAGGCGTGTAAAATGGTCTTGGTGGCCTTTCAAAGTTATCATAGATCGAATGTTTGCTATATTTCTAAGTTGATAAAAACATGATTGAACAAGCTTTGTGGTGTGCTGCTCGAAATTTAAATGACTATCAAACCAAACACCAAGGTTCTTTGTCACAGGCTTAATGTGATTTACTAGGGAACCAGCAGATGGCAGTATTTGTTTTGCCATCTGCTGGGACCCGATGACCAGGATTTCTGTTTTGTCTGAGTTCAGCTGGAGGAAATTATTTGACTATTTATTTATATTTGATTATTTATCCGTTTTTTAACTTCACAACAGCAGTTGTTAAGTGAACTCCGCATTCCAGGGTCTGTATATTTGTGTGCCATTAGCATAAATATGAAAAGAAGTGCCATTTTTATGAATAATATGTCCAAGGGGAAGCAGATACCAGGAAAACAAAATGGGTCCTAAGACCGTCCCCTGAGGCACAACATATTTAACTGGACTGTTTACAGACACGCAAAACTTCCTATAACTGATAAGAGCTATTTTGTAAGTTATTTTGTAAGTTATGACCACAGACCTGGCGTCCGGCAAACATGAGCGATAAGACAAGTATTCACATTTGTGTCTTGTCATGTTTTAGCTGTAATAAGCTCTTTCTATTTGAGTAATGAGTCCCTGCGCTTTCATTTTCAAATATGACCATTCACTTTCCCATATTAATATAACAAGTCTGTTCCTGTCGCAGCATGAGACTGCCTCTCTACAAATGTTTGACTACCTGGTGAACGACAATGGCCTGAAGCTGCACAAGCACCTAGACTTTATAAAGGAACAGATTGCTAGATCACCGGCCGCTAATGCAGCTCAAGGCCAGAAGGTACCATCCACTTCTGCCTGTGTGAAATCATCATTGCTCCAACGGCCAATGTGGGATTTGTATAGAAAGTAATTTATAACACCTTAAGATCTTTAAGATGTTTATACCAACTTTCCTCGGACACGCACTCTCTTAACTAATCCACTGTTCTTGAAAATCCAACTTGGAACCGGTTCTTGATACCCTATTTAACCCTCCCGCTGTCCCGAGCGGGTCATAATGACTTCGGCTCGCTTCTTTCCCTTCCCTTCGAACAAACCGGGTGCAATGGGGCTCGCCCCTCTCGCGGCCATCTGTCTGACAACTAGCGGGTACACGCAGGGCCCTCGCACCGTCCAGACCGGGTCAAGACGTCCGCTCGGAACTACTCGGGGACTTTCTCGCTTCCTCATGCTGTCCAGACCGGGTCAAACCGACCGCTCGGTCCCCGCGGAACTATACTCGGCGAGTAAGCAGCGCCCTCGCACTGTGCAGACCGGGTCCCCATGACCCGTTGAACAAAAAAAAAACACAACGACTGCGGCTGCCCGAGCAGAGTAGCAGTATTACGCTCAGCAAGAAGACGCGATAAAATAAGCCTACTAATGAGAAAAACAAAAAAGAAAGACCACGTCTCGAGCGATCGCACCAAGACACCCCCGTGACCGAGACGTAGAAAGTGTAGCGGAAAGCGTGCCCAAACACACTGCCCGAAACACAACCGGGGCTGCGAAAAAAACAAAAAAACAAAACAAAGAGCCATGAGCGTTCCAGACCCCGGGGACCGGGACAACGACAACCGGGACAACGACAACCGGGACGACGACCGGTACTCTGACGACTCTGACGACGAATACGTGTTGGACAAAGACTTTGAGGACTATGAGAGCGGTCAGGAGAGCGGCCAGGAGAGCGAGGAAGAACAAGATGATGAAGAACAAGAAGAAGAACAAGAAGAAGAAGAAGAAGATGAAGAGAGACAAACATTTGTGTCCAAAAACGGTGCAATCACATGGTCCTCCACGTGTCAGCATCTCACACGGGGACACGCGACGACTACGAGCACTGCAGCATCAGGACCGTCGGCAGCATCAGGACGGTCGGCAGCGTCCGCAGCCACCGCAGCATCCGCAGGCCCGAGATAACGGTGGACGAGCAGCTGGTTCCCTTCAGAGGTATTGCCGTGTTGTTGTTGTTGTTGTTTTTTTGTGTGTGTGTGTGTGTGTGTGTGTGTGTGTGTGTGTAAAACAAGGATGAAATGTATAAAATGGTGATAAATATATATATATTTGAATATAAATTCAGTTGAATCGACCTGACCGAGGGCCTCGAGGGTCCCCGCGGCGTAACCTGTAACAACTTTTTCACCTCTTACGAGCTCGGCCGGCGACTCCTCGAGCGAAAAATCACCATGCTCGGAACGGTGCGCAAGAACAAGCCCGAGCTTCCGCCCACGCTGCTCGCCGCCAAGGGCATGGCCGTCTTCTCCTCAAAGTTCGCCTTCACGGGGCCACCTCTCGTACGTGCCCAAGAAAAACAGAAACGTGCTGCTGATGAGCACGACACTGAGACCGCAAGCCGGACCTCGTCCTCTGCTACAACGCCACCAAAGGAGGCGTCGACAACCTGGACAAGGTGATCGCCATGTACAGCTGCAGGAGAATGACGGCTCGCTGGCCCTCTCGTCGTGTTCCACAATGTCCTCGACGTGTCTGCGTACAACGCCTTTGTCCTGTGGCGAGAGATCAACCCCGGGTGGATGCCGCGCAAGCGCAACAAGCGGCGCGTCTTCCTCGAGCAGCTGGGCAAGGCGCTCGTCCGGCCGCTCCTCGAGAGGAGGCGCCGTCTCCCTCGCAGCCCCCAGCACACAGCTCCACTCGGCTGGTCCCGAGCACACAGCTCCACTCGGCTGGTCCCGAGCACACAGATCCACTCTGCCGCTCCCGAGCTCACAGTTCCACACAGCTCCACTCTGCTGGTCCCATGTACACTGCCCCACACAGCTCCACTCTGCTGGTCCCTGCTCCCCAGCACACAGCTCCACACAGCTCCACTCGGCTGGTCCCATGTACACTGCTCCACACAGCTCCACTCTGCTACCCCGAGAACACAGCTCCACTCTGCTGGTCCCAAGCACACAGCTCCACTCGGCCGGTCCCGAGCACAGCTCCACACAACTCTACTCGGCCGGTCCCATGTACACGGCTCCACTCTGCTGGTCCCGAGCACAGCTCCACACACCTCCACTCGGCCGGTCCCATGTACACAGCTCCACTCGGCTGGTCCCTGCTCCCCAGCACACTGCTCCACACAGCTCCACTCTGCTGGTCCTGAGCACAGCTCCACACAACTCTACTCGGCCGGTCCCATGTACACGGCTCCACTCTGCTGGTCCCGAGCACAGCTCCACACACCTCCACTCGGCCGGTCCCATGTACACAGCTCCACTCGGCTGGTCCCTGCTCCCCAGCACACTGCTCCACACAGCTCCACTCTGCTGGTCCCGAGCACACAGCTCCACTCGGCTGGTCCCGAGCACACAGATCCACTCTGCCGCTCCCGAGCACACAGATCCACTCTGCCGCTCCCGAGCTCACAGTTCCACACAGCTCCACTCTGCTGGTCCCTGCTCCCCAGCACACAGCTCCACACAGCTCCACTCGGCCGGTCCCATGTAGACGGCTCCACTCTGCTGGTTCCGAGCACACAGCTCCACTCTGCTGGTCCCATGTACAATGCCCCACACAGCTCCACTCTGCTGGTCCCTGCTCCCCAGCACACAGCTCCACACAGCTGCACTCGGCAGGTCCCATGTACACAGTTCCACTCTGCTGGTCCCAAGCACACAGCTCCACTCTGCTGGTCCCGTGTACGCAGCTCCACTCGGCTGGTCCCAAGCACACAGCAAGAGAAAGAGGTGTCAGTTGTGCCCGCTGAAAAGGGATCGCAAAACGCACACCGTCTGCCGCGGGTGCATGAAATTTCTCTGCGAACTCTGGGCGCTCGCCTACTGTCCCGCTTGTGCTTACGAGCTCGGCCGGCGACTCCTCGAGCGAAACCTCACCATGCTCGGAACGGTGCGCAAGAACAAGCCCGAGCTTCCGCCCACGCTGCTCGCCGCCAAGGGGAGGGCCGTCTTCTCCTCAAAGTTCACCTTCGCGGGCGCCACCGCTCTGGTCTCATACGTGCCCAAGAAAAACAGAAATGTGCTGCTGATGAGCAAGACGCTGTGCCCCGACGCGCCAGGACGCCGTCAGCGATCGCCGATACCGCAAGCCGGACCTCGTCCTCCGCTACAACGCCACCAAAGGTGCTCCAGAGGAGGCGCCGTCTCCCTCGCGCCGAAGCCTCCGCGGCGCTCGTCAGATCCGTTCGCGCCGAGTCCTACTCGGGGGATCGACAACGAGAAGGACGAGAAGAAGGACGAGAAGGAGTGGAACGGGAAGAACGACGAGACGGCCCACGATGACGACCCAGGCGTGCCAAGACTGCCGCGGCGGCTGTCTCCTCCCGCGGAGCGACACGGGCGGCTGGCAGGAGAAAGAGGTGTCAGTTGTGCCCGCTGAAAAGGGATCGCAAAACGCACACCGTCTGCCGCGGGTGCATGAAATTTCTCTGGGCGCTCCCCTACTGTCCCGCTTGTGCTGACGAGGCGGATCGCGGGACACCTTGACCCCAAGGAGTGGGTCAAAAATGCACAGCAGTCACGGGTGGGGAAGCAGACTTCTTGACCAAATGAGAAGGTGTAGGTTTTACCTAAAAACACTAAACTAGCAAACACACTAGACACCCTCCCTGTTCCAAGGGAGTCTGCGAGCCCACAGCTCCGCTGGTCCCGAGCACAGCTCCACACAGCTCCACTCTGCTGCTCCCGAGCACACAGCTCCACACAGCTCCACTCTGCTGGTCCCATGTACACTGCCCCACACAGCTCCACTCTGCTGCTCCCGAGCACACAGCTCCACTCTGCTGGTCCCATGTACACTGCCCCACACAGCTCCACTCTGCTGCTCCCGAGCACAGAGCTCCACTCTGCTGGTCCGAGCACACAGCTCCACTCCCTGCTTGGTCCCAAGCACACAGCTCCACTCGGCCGATCCCATGTACACGGCTCCATTCTGCTGGTCCCGAGCACAGCTCCACACAGCTCCACTCGGCTGGTCCCGAGCACACAGATCCACTCTGCTGCTCCCGAGCACACAGCTCCACATAGCTCCACTCTGCTGGTCCCATGTACACTGCCCCACACAGCTCCACTCTGCTGGTCCCAAGTACAGAGCTCAACACAGCTCCACTCTGCTGGTCCCATGTACACAGCTCCACACAGCTCCACTCTGCTGATCCCATGTACACTGCTCCACTTTGCTGGTCCTGAGCACACAGATCCACTCTGCTGGTCCCATGTACACTGCCCCACACAGCTCCACTCTGCTGGTCCCTGCTCTCCAGCACACAGCTCCACTCTGCCGGTCCCATGTACACAGCTCCACTCTGCTGGTCCCGAGCACACAGCTCCACTCTGCTGGTCCCGAGCACACAGCTCCACACAGCTCCACTCTGCTGGTCCCATGTACACTGCCCCACACAGCTCCACTCTGCTGCTCCCGAGCACACAGCTCCACTCTGCTGGTCCCATGTACACTGCCCCACACAGCTCCACTCTGCTGCTCCCGAGCACACAGCTCCACTCTGCTGGTCCGAGCACACAGCTCCACTCCCTGCTTGGTCCCAAGCACACAGCTCCACTCGGCCGATCCCATGTACACTGCCCCACACGGCTCCATTCTGCTGGTCCCGAGCACAGCTCCACACAGCTCCACACAGCTCCACTCGGCTGGTCCCGAGCACACAGATCCACTCTGCTGCTCCCGAGCACACAGCTCCACATAGCTCCACTCTGCTGGTCCCATGTACACTGCCCCACACAGCTCCACTCTGCTGGTCCCGAGCACAGCTCCACACAGCTCCACTCGGCTGGTCCCGAGCACACAGATCCACTCTGCTGCTCCCGAGCACACAGCTCCACATAGCTCCACTCTGCTGGTCCCAAGTACACTGCCCCACACAGCTCCACTCTGCTGGTCCCGAGCACAGCTCCACACAGCTCCACTCGGCTGGTCCCGAGCACACAGATCCACTCTGCTGCTCCCGAGCACACAGCTCCACACAGCTCCACTCTGCTGGTCCCATGTACACAGCTCCACACAGCTCCACTCTGCTGGTCCCAAGTACAGAGCTCAACACAGCTCCACTCTGCTGGTCCCATGTACACAGCTCCACACAGCTCCACTCTGCTGGTCCCATGTACACTGCCCCACACAGCTCCACTCTGCTGGTCCCTGCTCTCCAGCACACAGCTCCACACAGCTCCACTCTGCCGGTCCCATGTACACTGCTCCACTCTGCTGGTCCCTGCTCTCCAGCACACAGCTCCACACAGCTCCACTCTGCCGGTCCCATGTACACGGCTCCACTCTGCTGGTCCGTGCACACAGCTCCACTCTCTGCTTGGTCCCAAGCACACAGCTCCACTCGGCCGGTCCCATGTACACGGCTCCCCTCTGCTGGTCCCGAGCACAGCTCCACACAGCTCCACTCGGCTGGTCCCGAGCACACAGATCCACTCTGCTGCTCCCATGTACACAGCTCCACTCGGCCGGTCCCATGTACACAGTTCCACTCTGCTGCTCCCGAGCACACAGTTCCACTCTGCTGGTCCGTGCACACAGCTCCACTCTGCTTGGTCCCAAGCACACAGCTCCACTCTGCTGGTCCCGGGTACGCAGCTCCACTCGGCCGGTCCCAAGCACACAGCAAGAGAAAGAGGTGTCAGTTGTGCCCGCTGAAAGGGATCGCAAAACGCACACCGTCTTCCACGGGTGCATGAAATTTCTCTGCGAAAGCTGCGCGCTCGCCTACTGTCCCGCTTGTGCTGACGAGGCGGATCGCGGGGCACTTTGACCCCGAGGAGGACGCGCCGTGTTTACGCAAAGCCGGGGCAGCGGGAGGGTTAAGATATGATGGTGCCTGACCATTAAGGGCTTTGTAGATGAGCGCAAGGATTTTAAATTATATTCAGGATTATACAGGGAGCCATTGCAGAGAAGCGGGTGTGGGAAAAATGTGATCTTTTTTAGCAAAAACGCATCAAAATTGGAACAACTATAAACTATCAACTATTTATTAATAAATACCAGAAATAATCACATTTTTTAATTTTATTTTTATTTTTTTAGGTCATTTTCGAATGTATATATTATATAAGGAGGAAAATGGAACACCTGGGGAGGTGGCAAAGAGGGGAGAAATTGAACAGCATAACAGGGCACATAGAAATAACATCCACTCACACACATAAGCACAATTTAGAGTCACCAATTAACCTGCATGTCTTTTGACGGTGGGGGGAAGCTGGACCACCAGGAGAAAACCCACGCAGACACAGGGAGAAACACACAAAAACGCAGACGACCAAGGTTTGAACCCTGGACCTTCTTGCTCTGAGGTGACAGTGCTAACCACTGCACCACTGTGCTGCCCTTGTTTTAGGTATTGTTTGTTTTTTTTAGGCCAATTTAGAATCTATATTATAAATATGTTTCATGAGGTAGGGAAGCTGGAGCGAACCCACGCAGAGAAACATACAAACTACACACAGAAACGCAGACGACCAAGTTTGAACCCTGGACCTTCTTGCTCTGAGGTGACAATGCTATCACTGCACCACTGTGCTGCCCTTGTTTTAGGTATTGTTTGTTTTTTTTAGGCCAATTTAGAATCTATATTATAAATATGTTTTATGAGGTAGGGGAAGCTGGAGCGAACCCACGCAGAGAAACATACAAACTACACACAGAAACGCAGACGACCAAAGTTTGAACCCTGGACCTTCTTGATCTGAGGTGACAGTGCTAACCACTGCACCACTGTGCTGCCCTGGTTTTAGGTATTGTTTGTTTTTTTTAGGCCAATTTAGAATCTATATTATAAATATGTTTTATGAGGTAGGGGAAGCTGGAGCGAACACACACAGACACGGGGAGAAACATACAAACTAAACACAGAAACGCAGACGACCAAGGTTTGAACCCTGGACCTTCTTGATCTGAGGTGACAGTGCTAACCACTGCACCACTGTGCTGCCCTGGTTTTAGGTATTGTTTGTTTTTTTTAGGCCAATTTAGAATCTATATTATAAATATGTTTTATGATGTAGGGGAAGCTGGAGCGAACACACGCAGACACGGGAAAAACATACAACTTCACAGAAACGCAGACAAAAATCCAGCTCACACAAAAAGAGTCAGGCCCAGGAATTGAACCAGCACCTTTTTGTGTGAGGCTGGAATTTTCCCAGCCTCACAGGTGAGCTAAGCATCGTATGTGCGGAGGGCTCTTGGCCGATGTTCTCTTTCTCAGCCTTCATCGCGTTGCCCGCACTTTCTAAAGCTCTTTCGCTGTTCAACTTTTCATTGAGCTCCTGGACCTCTTGTCGAAGTACGTCATTTCGTCGGCCCATGGCATCTTTTTCCATTGTCAGCGATTTATTCATGACCTCCAGCATTTGTTCACTTTGTAGTCTGGCGGAGAGCTCTTCAACCTCGCGTTGTAATGTGTCGTTTTGTTGGCTCAAGGCTTCATTTTCTTCTTTCATGACATTATTCCTGTCTACCAAAGCTTGTTCCTTTACAAGACTTTTCTCCACCTTCTGAATTTCTTTTTCAGGATGTTATTTCGCTGAGTTAGATTCTTTTTCTCTACTTTAAATTCTTTATACATTTCCTTTATGACGGTTTTGTTTTCCATCTCCTCAATGCACTGTTTGATTTCTTGATGGAGTTCATCGTTGTGTCTTCTTAAGGCTTCAATCTCCTGTCTCAGTGGACCAAACTTGCCTTCATAGTCTGGCATGCTATCATGCTTTGAGTAGAGCGACCGAAGTTCTTTAAGAAGCTCATTTTGTTTTGCAGAAACATCTTTTTTTTCTGAATTCAGGGCTTTATACTTGTCCTTCATGGCTTTTCTGTTCTGGATCCTTCTGGTAAGGCTCTGAATGCGTAGTTTGATGTTTTCATTTTGTTGGCGCATAACTTCCACGATTTGCAACTTCTCCCTACACATGACACTGAAAATCTTTTGATCTTCATAATCTTTGTAGAGCTTCTGCTGTTGTTCTTTCAGTGCAGCGTTCTGCTGGCTGATGGCCACTTTTGACACTTCCATTTGATCAATAATTTCCTGCAGAGCCTTTTCATTACGGAGATCTTTGGCTATCTCCTGAATCTCTTGTCTCAGGTTGTCATTTTGCTGGCTAATCGCCACATTCTCTGCTTTCAGTTGATCATACATTTTATCCAAAGCATTTAAATTTCTGCACTTTTCTTTGAGCTCCCGGATCTCCTCTTGTATGCTGTAATTCTGGAGCCTCATGACCTCAGTTTCCTCCTTCATGACCTTACACATTTCCTCCAAAGCTGGTTCATTTTGGAGTTTTTTCCTGAGCTCCTGAATTTGTTGTTGCAGTGCCCCATTTTGCTGGCTTGCTGCTAAGTGCTCTGCCTTGATGTTCTTACACTTCTCATCCCAGGCTTTGTCAGGTCGCATATGGTTTAGCTCCTGAAGTTCTTTTCCCAAAGCTTCCTTGGCTATTAAAATGGCTTCTTTTGCCACTTTCATAGCCATGGACATTGCATCCAATCCTTTTAGAGTTCGGCTATTTTCATGGTGCTCTGCCAGTTGTTTTTTCTGACCTTGCTTCGGATACCTTTGCAGTTGGATATTAATGCCTTCAAGTTGTTGAATGACTGCTTCTAAGTCCATATCCATTTTTCAACAAGTTTCTTTTTCTGGGCTCTGTACACGAAGCTCAGTTGTAAATGATTCAGATGTTAGATTGAAGAGTTGAAGTGTTAAAATGTGTTCACTCAGTGACTTTGATCTTTGGAATGTTGAAGATGTCATAAAGTACAGGCAGTGACATCACATTCCCCTCAGAATAGTGTTTATGACATCATCAACATTATGACATTGTCAGAATTCTGATTGATAAAGTACAGGAAGTGACAGAACCTTTTATACAGCATGGTGTTTATGACATCATCAACATTATGACATTGTCAGAATTCTGATTGATAAAGTACAGGAAGTGACAGAACCTTTCACACAGAATGGTGTTTATGACATCATCAACATTATGACATTGTCAGAATTCTGATTGATAAAGTACAGGAAGTGACAGAACCTTTTATACAGCATGGTGTTTATGACATCATCAACATTATGACATTGTCAGAATTCTGATTGATAAAGTACAGGAAGTGACAGAACCTTTCACACAGCATGGTGTTTATGAAACGGTAGAAAGACAGAGGATCGTGGTGATCCTTTGAGCGAATTTGAATCTACACATTTTTATACACAGAACATGTCCTCTTTGTCTACGTTTTTTTTTTACATAAGAAGCAATCAATCACTCAGCAGCAATACTATTATCCAACTGCTGGAACACAAACATCCTCACACACACCCTGTACATCAGTTTACAGTTTATTTTTACCTGTATATGTGCTTCTATGTGTTAGTTTCAAGCTGGCAGTGAAAGCACCGATGTCTGGGTTGTTCACGCTCGACAGATGATGGCAGTCTGTGTGAATGTGGAAGTTCTTCTGTCTCAAATTACCTAAAATTAATTATGACCCACTCCTAAGGAAAAATTTACATTTTACATATCGATTCTGTCCTTATATGTCGTACTCCATGAATCCTTGCATTTGGACCAGAAGAAATGTAGTAAAAACTGGAAATGCACAATACTGTAATGTAGAGATTTATAAAGTGAAGTTGATTTAATCAAGCAGAGGCCTTTCTTTCCCATTTAGTTCCCAAAATCTCTGCATGTGCCAAGACAATTTTCCTCTTTTAATATCTTAATATAATATATACTACCCCTGGCAAAGTTTTTATTATTTCTGTTCTGTATACTTCTTTATTTCCCACTTTATTTCTCTTTTTGCAATAAAGATTCAAGGAGAGAAAAAAAATCAGATTATTCCAACACAACTGAATGCATCATCAGTCATCACTCACCCCTCCCTTTGCAAGCACAGAGCAGCAGCTAAGGTGTCCGACACTTTGTCGGTTCTTGTGCTGAATACATGTTGGCCCTCTTATTTGTCCAATTTTCACTTCACTTTTTACTTCAAACAAACCAGAAGACTACTACTGATTTACTTCGTACGTATTCAACGTAGTGACGAAACGCGCACTGTAGAGCAGTTTGCCCTTTGGGCTACTGTAGAAACATGGCGACGTCCATGTAAGGGGACCTGCAATGTATCTAGATAGAAATGGCTCATTCTAAGGTAAAAAAACATACTGGTTCATTATGTATGTATGTTATTATGTCCTTATACACCACTGAAAACATAGTTATGGATATTATAGTGCATTTCAGAATTATTACCTTTATTATTAAAGGTTCAGTCTGTAATATTTAGAACAAGAAAATCAGTGACACAAGTTCACATCAGACACTGAAAGCAGTGGCGCACCATATGATGCTTCTGTAAATTAATACTCAATTGGCACAAAATTTAGCCGCATAATGAAGAGTCTGATCTGGAAACTCCCATGTGTTTATGGTCATATTATGTGATTACAAGTCTGTTTTTTGTTGCAAATGTTTATTTCTTCCAAATGGAGGCATGACAGAAAAAGTTTGAGAGCCACTAATATTTGCACACTCTAATATCAAGACGTTCTGACAGGGCATCTATTGTGCCCCACATTTAAAACATCCGGTCGCTTGATTATTCCACAAGGCTAACAGAATAAGGAGAACTTTGTGTTGAATTGTTCAAGAGGAATCTCTCTGGACTGGTCACTCTTCAGGGAAAGACAGCTGGATACCGGAGACTCCGCTCTGCCCTCCTCGTCCTTCCCACAAACACTCATCTCTGCCTAGCTGTGGTGGACAGTTGGGGTAAAGAGGGTTACAGCCAACTAAAGTGACTGCTCACATCCCTAAAACTAGTTTTATACCTAGAAGGAGGAGTAATGTGCTGCTGTGCCTCCTCGTGCATAAAAGCGCACAGCGTCTCTCTTAATGGGGAGACCCTTCACCCTATTTCACCCGCCCCGAAATTCACAAAATGTATTGTCCAAAATTCTGCCCGCAAGCAGCGGTGCACGCACAAGGTTTTCATGTGCTTCACGTGTTTTCCCAAGAGTGGACACTGAGCTTGGAACAGTATTTCAAGTTGAAATGAGGGTAGCGACGGTCAGCTGCGCCCGCATGGCTTTCATTTAAGTTGATCGTGCTATCAGTGGTTTTTATTTGAATAATTTTATAAATACATGTAATTACGGAGGTCCGGACCTCGCTGACCTCATACGACCATGCTTGTAACCACTCTTTGCTGAAGGAAAGTGTGTAAGTGCGTGCCAACACAGTCGTGTCATGCGTGCATTTCTACAGTGCAGCACCTCTAAGCGAAAATATCTTCATGCGCGCCTGCAAGCTCACGACAGACAGTTTTTAGTCTTCAAGTCCCTTTGTGCTTCTACGGAGAGAGTTTCCCAGCTAAGCTGTGGTGGAAGGAGGGTTATTACTAATGACTCTCACATCCCTGAAACCAGCGTTATGCCTAGACTTATAAGTAAGACTCCTGCATTGTTTTGCACTGAAAACGGATGTCATCCCTCATCACAGTAGGCCTAAACACTTTCCTACAATGGTAATAACAAAGCAGAACCAGTGGAAACAACAAAATGACAGTAATCTTGTTATTCAGTCCAAAGGGTCTCAGAAACACCGCAGGAAATTGTTGTTGTGTCACAAAACTTTAAATAGCAGTAGCCTAGCCCAATGCTTATGTAACTTTTTTCAACAGGACAGGCCATGAACTTTAACCTTTTCAGCCAATGTGATATGATATTTACTTTATAGGATATTTTCTAAATGTGTTTTTTTATGCGCATTTTGAAGTAGACTATCTCATTAGAAAAGGTTGATGGAAACGGCAGCTTTCCCAAACAAAATCCTTAATTTCGCAAAAAAGTTTTTACGCTCGCTTGAGGTGTTTTTTGCCTTTGTCGAAAAAGAGTAAATGAGCTAAATGGGAGGTGGAAACACTTGCCGAATAAGTACTGAACTCACATCTGATCAGTTTCCCCAAGTGAAAAAGAAATCTACTTAAGTAGCACTTTTTGGATGTACTTATCATATTTTAATTGTACTATACTAAGTGTATATTAAATGTGTTTTTTGGAACAACTTAAAGAATGTTAAGTGTCATTTTAGAATACTTACAGTCAACTTTAAGATAATTGCAATATATTTTAATATACTTAGTTGTGTTAAAAAACTTTAATTTTGTTTACATTACAAAAAGAAATTCCTGTACATTAAAAGATAGCATGCAGCAGCATGTATCACATCTTGACCAAAATACCTTCAAATAAAAATAAAATCAGTAAAATGATGACATATGATCAGTATTACTGAAAAGTACACTATACACATCCCATTATTAATGTTACCCATGGGGGTCCCTCACACGGTCCGGACTCTGGGCACAGCTCAGATGACCTCACGGCCGTACCACTTCTGACACCATATGTGGACAAAGGCGAGAGCAGTCACCCTGCCCAGATTCAAACACAGGTCTACAGGGTACCAAACATGCAACTCTGACAGCAACGGCAGCCAGGCTCGTTGGTATGGCAGTCCAAGCGCTTACTCAAATGTAGTGGAGGTACTCCGTCACAAGCATGCAGTACAAATGGTGGAACCAAACTGAAACTGAAAAATGTCACAATCCTTATCCTGTGGAGTGGAGGGTCGGTTATCTTTGAGTAGGACTGCACAGCATCTGTGGAAGGGAAAAGGAAATATTTTGTCTATATCAAAGCAATATTACCTCTAATTAATTAATAACCATTGTCTGATTTTTTAATTTTGTTTAAAGTTGCTGAAACACAATATGACATCAAGGGTAACTGTTCTGATAATGCTAACTTTTTAGCTTCAGGTGAAATGGTTTTCCACAAGGGACCCCTCCCAGTTAATGCTCAGTTCTTCCATTACAACATGATCAAAAACATTACATAAACACCACTGTACATTCAGCCAAGGAGCTGTATATGATAAAATGTTATTAAACAGGTACAACAAATAACACAAACATTCAGACTTGCTTAACAACTGTGCTGTCTACATGTCATTTCAAATTAACACAGTCAATTTGTGAAGTACAAAAGTAGCCATTACTTAATGTAGAACAATATTTAAATCTTTTTTCACAAGAATATTTTTATTTATTCTGATCCCGTTGACATGTAGTGAGAGTAAGAACACTGATGGTGTGCAGGAGCCAGATATACCTAAGAGCACATTGAGCTTGTGAGGGTTCAGCTGGTCCTTTGAGGATTTCGTGGCCTCTAAGCCATCTGAGTGAGGCAACGATCCCAGGAAGCCCTAAAAGAAACAAAATGCAGTTCCAAATGAGATATAATAAATATTCAGACAGGCCAGTACTTCCACCTAGTTTAGTTCTTCATTTGCGTTTCATTATACACTGTAATTCTATTCTTATAGCAAATCTTTATTATTATTCTTTATTTCATTTTCTTGAGCTAAGGCAGGAAATTCCAACTCTGGGTTTAGCATATTTTGGTTAAAGTTGGCAAAGGGTAGGTTCAACTTTTATCATGGAATACAGGATCTTTGACCATACAAATGTAAAGGTTGAGCAATATTTGTTATATAAGCCCACATGACATTATATCGTGTGGTCAGGAATTGCAGTACATAAAACATAATTTCGAGCGCGTCTTAAAACAATTCTCACATACGCGTGTACACTTAACATTGCTGTTATAACTGTGTTATTGGTCACTGTACTAATTACCCCTCCATGGTTGCAGTGAAGAGAAATCTCTAAAAAAACAGTGTACCTTTAGAAGATATCCACTTTTGAATAGTCTACAGATGCTTAGCTGATGATTCATAGTAGCTTCCGCTAAACTTTAGAATGATTTATACAAAATGACAACTGTGGTGATGTCTTCACAGACTATATGGGCAGGAATAATAATGATTACAGTGACCAATAACTTCCTGTAAATGGACATGTTAGTATTAAGGTAGACTATAAAAATGTTAACCTATTCTTTAGCACACAGACAGCAACATATTAGTTGCATTTCTTACTCTGATAAAGACCTCACTGGTCATTTTAACAGTCCAAAAGCAGAATTGAGGGCTCATACACACGTTCACAGGCCTGCCTTGTTAAAATCTCATGCATCAAATTCCAGCAACAGGGTTAC
>NW_024041039.1:29281783-29308768 GCF_014851395.1 Micropterus salmoides
GCCCAGTCTCGAGAGTTGGCGGTTCGGCATCGAGATGTCGTTCTGGCTCGTCTGCGGCGTTTAGGGCTGAGGCTCAATGCAAGAAGAGCGTGCTGGCGCCCACCCTACGGGCTACGTTCCTAGGGGTTGCATGGGATTCGACACGATGCGGGCACAATTGTCTCCGGCACGTGTCGACACCATATTGGCTGCGTGAAAGGGGTGAAGTTAGGCCACGCCATCACTATGAAACACTTTCAACGAGTGTTGGGTCTCCTGGCGGCTGCGTCCAGCGTAATACCATCTGGACTGCTGCACATGAGACCCCTGCAGTGGTGGCTAAGGAACAAGGGTTTTTCCCCGAGGGGAATCCTCTCCGTCTGATTGGGTTACGCGCAAGTGTCTTCGTTCCCTATCAGTTTGGAAGGAAACTTGGTTCCTGTCCCAGGGGCCCATGCTGGAGGGTCTTGTCGCCGGCTGGTTCTTTCGACAGACGCTCCCTCACGGGTGGGGCGCGGTCATGGACGGCCGCTTTGCAAGGGGATCCTGGCAGGTGCATCGATCCGAGTGGCATATCAACTGTCTCGAGTGTTGGCGGTGTTCCAGGCTCTAAGGAGTTCCTGCCCGATCTCCAAGGCCACCACGTCCTGGTTCGTTCCGAGGAGAACAACACAGCGGTGGTGGCCTATCTGAATCACCAGGGCGGTCTGCGCTCGCGCCCTCTGGACAGATGGCGCGTCAGATCCTCCTGTGGTCCCAGCAGAGGTTACTATCGCTCAGGGCGATGTATCTCCTGGGGACGCAGAATCAGGGAGCAGACCTGCTGTTGAGGCAGGGGCTGAGGCCCGGGGAATGGAGACTTCACCCCAAAGTGGTGGAGCTCTTGTGCGAAGAGTTCGGCCCCATAGACGTGGATCTGTTTGCGTCTCAAGAGACTACGCACTGCCCGCTATGGTTTCTCTCGTTCCTCCAGCCCGTTGGGTCTGGACGCCATGGTACATTCGTGGCCGAGGCTACGTCTGTACGCTTTTCCCCCAGTCGCTTGCTCCCGGGTTCTGGAGCGGGTCCGCCAGGACTATGTCGGCCTACTGCTCGTAGCCCCGTTCTGGCCAACCCGGGTGTGGTTCTCGGACATCATGTCGCTCCTGGACGGCCCGCCGTGGCGGGTCCCTCTGAGGAGAGACCTGCTGTCCCAGGCGCAGGGCCGGGTTCTTCACCCTTGCCCCGCCATATGGCGACTGTGGGTCTGGCCCCTGGGGGCACAGTACCTAGAGGCGGGTCTAACAGCCGGAGCAGTCGAGACCCTCCTGAGCGCCAGGGCCCCGTCCACACGGAGGATGTACGGCCTGAAGTGAGTGTTTTCTCCACTTGGTGTAGGGAGCGGTCGGTGGACCCTGTTACCTGCCCGGTGGTTCAGGTACTTGAGTTCCTCCAGGACCGGTTCTCTGGTCTTTCCCCTTCCACCCTCAAGGTGTACGTGGCAGCTATTTCATCTTTCCACACCCCTCTGAGGGAGGGGTTCTTGGGGAAACTTCCCTTGGTTGTACGTTTCCTCCGTGGTGCCCGGAGGATGAGACCTGCGACTCGGTCCAAGGTTCCCACTTGGGATCTGGCAGTGGTTCTTGGGGCGTTGGCTGAGGCCCCCTTCAAACCCCTGGAGTCAGCTGAGGCTAAGCACTTGACCCTCAAGATGGCCTTTCTCCTTGCTATCACCTCTCTGAGGAGGGTGGGGAGCTCCAACCGCTTTCGGTTTCCCCGCAAAGCCTGGAGTTTGCCCCGGGGAATATTAGGGCTATCCTGCACCCTCGTTCAGGATACATCCCTAAAGTGCCTTCTGCGGCAGGGTCCACAGTGCTGCAGGCATTTCATCCTCCACCTCATGTGACGGCGGAGGACGGGAGACTTCATCTGCTCTGCCCTGTCAGAGCACTGAGTATTTACACTCTGAGGTCCTCCCGTTGGAGGAAGGCTGACCAGCTGCTAGTGTGTTTTGGGTCTCCCAGGGCCGGGCTCCCTGCATCCAAACATACTATTAGCAACTGGATTGTTCAGACTATTTCCCTGGCCTATCAGGTGCGCGCTTTGCCTTCACCTGTGGCTGTGAGGGCTCATTCTACGTGATTTCATTCACGTTCAGACCTGCTTCGCCTAGAGGCGTTCCCATAGTGTCGTAACCGACGCAGTCTCTCGTTCCCCTTCTCGGGGAACCAGGGTTACATACGTAACCCGAGACGTTCTTTTAAATTAAGACTGAAGACTTTTCTTTTACCATTGCTTTTAATGAATATTTAAGATTTTTCTTTTTACCACTACCTTTAACTAGTAGATTGATAACTTACACTGCACTGTAACATTTACTGTTTTCTTTGTTTTTAGCTTTTTACCATTTTTATTTTATTTTATTTGCTTTATTTATTTATATTTTTTATGTGTATTTTTTCAATTTCCCTATGTTGCTTTTAAACTTTTTTATATTTCCCTGTTGCTTTTATGTTTTATGTAAAGCACTTTGAATTACCTTGTTGTTGAAATGTGCTATACAAATAAACTTGCCTTGCCTTGCCTTGGAAGCTGGACACCACAGACATAATAAGAAAAGAAGAGAAGAATATCCAGTCAGCTCCCTGCAGAAGTTAAATGTGAAAAGAGCTAAAGAGGCGTGCCTGGCAAGGACAAGCAGGAGAGGTACAGACGCAGATACTACCAACAAAATCTTATTTCTTTATAAGTTTTTGTTTTTGTTTTGCAAAACAACACAATTGTGTAAGTTAATTAAAGTTGAGCTCACTCTGGGTTTGGTAATATTTTATTTGATGGATAGCTCTGGTGTGCATTATGTTAGCTAATGCTAGCACGTGGATTAATATATTTGTTAGCTAACGTTAGTTAGCATTTTAATGACTTCATAATCGAGACAGCAACTTTAGACTGCCTTAAACAGTGTTCGGAGTAACGCGTTACGCGCATAAAAAAACACATTTAGAAATATCCATAAAGTAAATATCATATCACATTGGCTGAAAAGGTTAAAGTTCATGGCCTGTCCTGTTGAAAAAGATACATAAGCATTGGGCTAGGCTACTGCTATTTAAAGTTTTTGTGACACAACAACAATTTCCTGCGGTGTTTCTGAGACCCTTTGGATGAATAACAAGATTACTGTCATTTTGTTGTTTCCACTGGTTCTGCTTTGTTATTGCCATTGTAGGAAAGTGTTTAGGCCTACTGTGATGAGGGATGATATCCGTTTTCAGTGCAAAACAATGCAGGAGTCTTACTTATCAGTCTAGGCATAATGCTGGTTTCAGGGATGTGAGAGTCATTAGTAATAACCCTCCTTCCACCACAGCTTAGCTGGGAAACTCTCTCCGTAGAAGCACAAAGGGACTTGAAGACTAAAAACTGTCTGTCGTGAGCTTGCAGGCGCGCATGAAGATATTTCGCTTAGAGGTGCTGCACTGTAGAAATGCACGCATGACACGACTGTGTTGGCACGCACTTACACACTTTCCTTCAGCACAGAGTGGTTACAAGCATGGTCGTATGAGGTCAGCGAGGTCCGGACCTCCGTAATTACATGTATTTATAAAATTATTCAAATAAAAACCACTGATAGCACGATCAACTTAAATGAAAGCCATGCGGGCGCAGCTGACCGTCGCTACCCTCATTTCAACTTGAAGTACTGTTCCAAGCTCAGTGTCCACTCTTGGGAAAACACATGAAGCACATGAAAACCTTGTGCGTGCACCGCTGCTTGCGGGCAGAATTTTGGACAATACATTTTGTGAATTTCGGGGCGGGTGAAATAGGGTGAAGGGTCTCCCCATTAAGAGAGACGCTGTGCGCTTTTATGCACGAGGAGGCACAGCAGCACATTACTCCTCCTTCTAGGTATAAAACTAGTTTTAGGGATGTGAGCAGTCACTTTAGTTGGCTGTAACCCTCTTTACCCCAACTGTCCACCACAGCTAGGCAGAGATGAGTGTTTGTGGGAAGGACGAGGAGGGCAGAGCGGAGTCTCCGGTATCCAGCTGTCTTTCCCTGAAGAGTGACCAGTCCAGAGAGATTCCTCTTGAACAATTCAACACAAAGTTCTCCTTATTCTGTTAGCCTTGTGGAATAAATCAAGCGACCGGATGTTTTAAATGTGGGGCACAATAGATGCCCTGTCAGAACGTCTTGATATTAGAGTGTGCAAATATTAGTGGCTCTCAAACTTTTTCTGTCATGCCTCCATTTGGAAGAAATAAACATTTGCAAAAAAACAGACTTGTAATCACATAATATGACCATAAACACATGGGAGTTTCCAGATCAGACTCTTCATTATGCGGCTAAATTTTGTGCCAATTGAGTATTAATCTACAGAAGCATCATATGGTGCGCCACTGCTTTCAGTGTCTGATGTGAACTTGTGTCACTGATTTTCTTGTTCTAAATATTACAGACTGAACCTTTAATAATAAAGGTAATAATTCTGAAATGCACTATAATATCCAAACTATGTTTTCAGTGGTGTATAAGGACATAATAACATACATACATAATGAACCAGTATGTTTTTTTTACCTTAGAATGAGCCATTTCTATCTAGATACATTGCAGGTCCCCTTACATGGACGTCGCCATGTTTCTACAGTAGCCCAAAGGGCAAACTGCTCTACAGTGCGCGTTTCGTCACTACGTTGAATACGTACGAAGTAAATCAGTAGTAGTCTTCTGGTTTGTTTGAAGTAAAAAGTGAAGTGAAAATTGGACAAATAAGAGGGCCAACATGTATCAGCACAAGAACCGACAAAGTGTCGGACACCTTAGCTGCTGCTCTGTGCTTGCAAAGGGAGGGGTGAGTGATGACTGATGATGCATTCAGTTGTGTTGGAATAATCTGATTTTTTTTCTCTCCTTGAATCTTTATTGCAAAAAAGAATAAAGTGGGAAATAAAGAAGTATACAGAACAGAAATAATAAAAACTTTGCCAGGGGTAGTATATATTATATTAAGATATAAAAGAGGAAAATTGTCTTGGCACATGCAGAGATTTTGGGAACTAAATGGAAAGAAAGGCCTCTGCTTGATTAAATCAACTTCACTTTTATAAATCTCTACATTACAGTATTGTGCATTTCCAGTTTTTACTACATTTCTTCTGGTCCAAATGCAAGGATTCATGGAGTACGACATATAAGGACAGAATCGATATGTAAAATGTAAATTTTCCTTAGGGTGGGTCATAATTAATTTTAGGTAATTTGAGACAGAAGAACTTCCACATTCACACAGACTGCCATCATCTGTCGAGCGTGAACAACCCAGACATCGGTGCTTTCACTGCCAGCTTGAAACTAACACATAGAAGCACATATACAGGTAAAAAAAACTGTAAACTGATGTACAGGGTGTGTGTGAGGATGTTTGTGTTCCAGCAGTTGGATAATAGTATTGCTGCTGAGTGATTGATTGCTTCATATGTAAAAAACGTAGACAAAGAGGACATGTTCTGTGTATAAAAATGTGTAGATTCAAATTCGCTCAAAGGATCACCACGATCCTCTGTCTTTCTACCGTTTCATAAACACCATGCTGTGTGAAAGGTTCTGTCACTTCCTGTACTTTATCAATCAGAATTCTGACAATGTCATAATGTTGATGATGTCATAACACCATGCTGTGTGAAAGGTTCTGTCACTTCCTGTACTTATCAATCAGAATTCTGACAATGTCATAATGTTGATGATGTCATAAACACCATGCTGTGTGAAAGGTTCTGTCACTTCCTGTACTTTATCAATCAGAATTCTGACAATGTCATAATGTTGATGATGTCATAAACACCATTCTGAGGGGAATGTGATGTCACTGCCTGTACTTTATGACATCTTCAACATTCCAAAGATCAAAGTCACTGAGTGAACACATTTTAACTCTTCAATCTAACATCTGAATAATTTACAACTGAGCTTCGTGTACAGAGCCCAGAAAAAAAAACTTGTTGAAAATGGATATGGACTTAGAAGCAGTCATTCAACAACTTGAAGGCATTAATATCCAACTGCAAAGGTATCCGAAACAAGGTCAGAAAAAACAACTGGCAGAGCACCATGAAAATAGTCGAACTCAAAAAGGATTGGATGCAATGTCCATGGCTATGAAAGTGGCAAAAGAAGCCATTTTAATAGCCAAGGAAGCTTTGGGAAAAGAACTTCAGGAGCTAAACCATATGCGACCTGACAAAGCCTGGGATGAGAAGTGTAAGAACATCAAGGCAGAGCACTTAGCAGCAAGCCAGCAAAATGGGGCACTGCAACAACAAATTCAGGAGCTCAGGAAAAAACTCCAAAATTAACCAGCTTTGGAGGAAATGTGTAAGGTCATGAAGGAGGAAACTGAGGTCGTGAGGCTCCAGAATTACAGCATACAAGAGGAGATCCGGGAGCTCAAAGAAAAGTGCAGAAATTTAAATGCTTTGGATAAAATGTATGATCAACTGAAAGCAGAGAATGTGGCGATTAGCCAGCAAAATGACAACCTGAGACAAGAGATTCAGGAGATAGCCAAAGATCTCCGTAATGAAAAGGCTCTGCAGGAAATTATGATCAAATGGAAGTGTCAAAAGTGGCCATCAGCCAGCAGAACGCTGCACTGAAAGAACAACAGCAGAAGCTCTACAAAGATTATGAAGATCAAAGATTTTCAGTGTCATGTGTAGGGAGAAGTTGCAAATCGTGGAAGTTATGCGCCAACAAAATGAAAACATCAAACTACGCATTCAGAGCCTTACCAGAAGGATCCAGAACAGAAAAGCCATGAAGGACAAGTATAAAGCCCTGAATTCAGAAAAAAAGATGTTTCTGCAAAACAAAATGAGCTTCTTAAAGAACTTCGGTCGCTCTACTCAAAGCATGATAGCATGCCAGACTATGAAGACAAGTTTGGTCCACTGAGACAGGAGATTGAAGCCTTAAGAAGACACAACGATGAACTCCATCAAGAAATCAAACAGTGCATTGAGGAGATGGAAAACAAAACCGTCATAAAGGAAATGTATAAAGAATTTAAAGTAGAGAAAAAGAATCTAACTCAGCGAAAAACATCCTGAAAAAAGAAATTCAGAAGGTGGAGAAAGTCTTGTAAAGGAACAAGCTTTGGTAGACAGGAATAATGTCATGAAAGAAGAAAATGAAGCCTTGAGCCAACAAAACGACACATTACAACGCGAGGTTGAAGAGCTCTCCGCCAGACTACAAAGTGAACAAATGCTGGAGGTCATGAATAAATCGCTGACAATGGAAAAAGATGCCATGGGCCGACGAAATGACGTACTTCGACAAGAGGTCCAGGAGCTCAATGAAAAGTTGAACAGCGAAAGAGCTTTAGAAAGTGCGGGCAACGCGATGAAGGCTGAGAAAGAGAACATCGGCCAAGAGCCCTCCGCACATACGATGCTTAGCTCACCTGTGAGGCTGGGAAAATTCCAGCCTCACACAAAAAGGTGCTGGTTCAATTCCTGGGCCTGACTCTTTTTGTGTGAGCTGGATTTTTGTCTGCGTTTCTGTGTGAAGTTTGTATGTTTTTCCCCGTGTCTGCAGTCTCTCCGGGTGCTCCGGCTTCCCCTACATCATAAAACATATTTATAATATAGATTCTAAATTGGCCTAAAAAAACAAACAATACCTAAAGCCAGGGCAGCACAGTGGTGCAGTGGTTAGCACTGTCACCTCAGATCAAGAAGGTCCAGGGTTCAAACCTTGGTCGTCTGTGTTTAGTTTGTATGTTTCTCCCCGTGTCTGCGTGTGTTCGCTCCAGCTTCCCCTACCTCATAAAACATATTTATAATATAGATTCTAAATTGGCCTAAAAAAAACACACAATACCTAAAAGCAGGGCAGCACAGTGGTGCAGTGATAGCATTGTCACCTCAGAGCAAGAAGGTCCAGGGTTCAAACCTTGGTCGTCTGCGTTTCTGATTTTGTGTGTCTCCTGGTGGTCCAGCTTCCCCCCACCATCAAAAGACATGCAGGTTAATTGGTGACTCTAAATTGTGCTTATGTGTGTGAGTGGATGTTTGTTTCTATGTGCCCTGTTATGCTGTTCAATTTTCTCCCCTCTTTGCCACCTCGCCAGGTGTTCCATTTCCTCCTTATATAATATATACATTCGAAAATTACCTAAAAAAATAAAAAATAAAATTAAAAAATGTGATTATTTCTGATATTATTAATAAATAGTTGATAGTTTATAGTTGTTCCAATTTTGATGCGTTTTGCTAAAAAAGATCACATTTTTCCCACACCCGCTTCTCTGCAATGGCTCCCTGTATAATCCTGAATATAATTTAAAATCCTTGCTCATCTACAAAGCCCTTAATGGTCAGGCACCATCATATCTTAACCCTCCCGCTGCCCCGGCTTTGCGTAGACACGCGCGTCCCCCTCGGGGTCAAAGTGTCCCGCGATCCGCCTCGTCAGCACAAGCGGGACAGTAGGCGAGCGCGCAGCTTTCGCAGAGAAATTTCATGCACCCGTGGAAGACGGTGTGCGTTTTGCGATCCCTTTTCAGCGACACCTCTTTCTCTTGCTGTGTGCTTGGGACCGGCCGAGTGGAGCTGCGTACCCGGGACCAGCAGAGTGGAGCTGTGTGCTTGGGACCAAGCAGAGTGGAGCTGTGTGCACGGACCAGCAGAGTGGAACTGTGTGCTCGGGAGCAGCAGAGTGGAACTGTGTACATGGGACCGGCCGAGTGAGCTGTGTACATGGGAGCAGCAGAGTGGATCTGTGTGCTCGGGACCAGCCGAGTGGAGCTGTGTGGAGCTGTGCTCGGGACCAGCAGAGGGGAGCCATGTACATGGGACCGGCCGAGTGGAGCTGTGTGCTTGGGACCAAGCAGAGAGTGGAGCTGTGTGCACGGACCAGCAGAGTGGAGCCGTGTACATGGGACCGGCCGAGTGGAGCTGTGTGGAGCTGTGTGCTGGAGAGCAGGGACCAGCAGAGTGGAGCTGTGTGGGGCAGTGTACGTGGGACCAGCAGAGTGGATCTGTGTGCTCGGGAGCAGCAGAGTGGAGCTGTGTACATGGGACCAGCCGAGTGGAGCTGTGTGGAGCTCTGTACTTGGGACCAGCAGAGTGGAGCTGTGTGGGGCAGTGTACATGGGACCAGCCGAGTGGAGCTATGTGGAGCTGTGTGCTGGGAGCAGCAGAGTGGATCTGTGTGCTCGGGACCAGCAGAGTGGAGCTATGTGGAGCTGTGTGCTCGGGAGCAGCAGAGTGGATCTGTGTGCTCGGGACCAGCAGAATGGAGCCGTGTACATGGGATCGGCCGAGTGGAGCTGTGTGCTTGGGACCAAGCAGGGAGTGGAGCTGTGTGCACGGACCAGCAGAGTGGAGCTGTGTGCTCGGAGCAGCAGAGTGGAGCTGTGTGGGGCAGTGTACATGGGACCAGCAGAGTGGAGCTGTGTGGAGCTGTGCTCGGGACCAGCGGAGCTGTGGGCTCGCAGACTCCCTTGGAACAGGGAGGGTGTCTAGTGTGTTTGCTAGTTTAGTGTTTTTAGGTAAAACCTACACCTTCTCATTTGGTCAAGAAGTCTGCTTCCCCACCCGTGACTGCTGTGCATTTTTGACCCACTCCTTGGGGTCAAGGTGTCCCGCGATCCGCCTCGTCAGCAGTAGGGGAGCGCCCAGAGAAATTTCATGCACCCGCGGCAGACGGTGAGCGTTTTGCGATCCCTTTTCAGCGGGCACAACTGACACCTCTTTCTCCTGCCAGCCGCCCGTGTCGCTCCGCGGGAGGAGACAGCCGCCGCGGCAGTCTTGGCACGCCTGGGCCGTCTCGTCGTTCTTCCTGTTCCACTCCTTCTCGTCCTTCTCGTTGTCGATCCCCCGAGTAGGACTCAGCGCGAACGGATCTGACGAGCGCTGCGGAGGCTTCGGCGCGAGCGAGACGGCGCCTCCTCTTGAGCACCTTTGGTGGCGTTGTAGCGGAGGACGAGGTCCGGCTTGCGGTATCGGCGATCGCTGACGGTGTCCTGGCGCGCGTCGGGGCACAGCGTCGTGCTCATCAGCAGCACGTTTCTGTTTTTCTTGGGCACGTATGAGACCAGAGCGGTGGCGCCCACGAAGGTGAACTTTGAGGAGAAGACGGCCCTCCCCTTGGTGGCGAGCAGCGTGGGCGGAAGCTCGGGCTTGTTCTTGCGCACCGTTCTGAGCATGGTGAGGTTTCGCTCGAGGAGTCGCCGGCCGAGCTCGTAGGAGGTGAAAAAGTTGTCGCAGGTTCCGCCGCGGGGACCCTCGAGGCCCTCGGTCAGGTCGAGCACGACCCGCATGCCCTGGTTCCTTTCGGAGGTGGGAGCGGGTCCTCTTCCTCCTCCCCCTCCTCCTCTTGCCGCCGCCGCTGCCTCCGCAGGGAGGGGTTTCCCGGTGTAGACTTGCATCTTCCAGGCGAACCAGGACTTGATGCCGTACTTGGCCGGCTTGCTGGGCATGTACTGTCTGAAGGTACAGCGACCTGTGGAAATAATATATATATATATATATCATCATTTTATACATTTATCATCGTTTTATACATTTATCACCATTTTATACATTTCATCCTCGTTTTACACACACACACACACACACACCACAACAACAACAACACGGCGATACCTCTGAAGGGAACCAGCTGCTCGTCGTACGGGGTGGGTCCCGGGACGGTGGTGGTGGCTGCGGTGGCTGCAGATGCTGCCGACGGTCCTGATGCTGTGGTGATCGTAGTCGTCGCGTGTCCCCGTGTGAGATGCTGACACGTGGAGGACCATGTGATTGCACCGTTTTTGGACACAAATGTTTGTCTCTCTTCTTCTTCTTCTTCTTCTTCTTCCTCCTCCTCTCCTTCTTCTTCATCATCTCGTTGTTTTTGTTGTTGTTGTTGTTGTTGTTCTTCTTCTTCTTCTTCATCATCTTGTTCTTCCTCGCTCTCCTGACCGCTCTCATAGTCCTCAAAGTCTTTGTCCAACACGTATTCGTTGTCAGAGTCGTCAGAGTACCGGTCGTCGTCCCAGTCGTCGTCATCCCGGTCCCCGGGGTCTCGAACGCTCATGGCTCTTTGTTTTGTTGTTTTTTTTTCGCCGCCCCCGGTTGTGTTTCGGGCAGTGTGTTTGGGCACGCTTTCCGCTACACTTTCTGCGTCTCGGTCACGGGGGTGTCTTGGTGCGATCGCTCGAGAGGGGGTCTTTCTTTTTTCTTTCTCTCATTAGTAGGCTTATTTTATCGCGTCTTCTTGCTGAGCGTAATACTGCTACTCTGCGGTCGTTATGTTTTCTTGTTTTTTTCAACGGGTCACGGGGACCCGGTCTGCACAGCGCGAGGGCGCTGCTTATTCGCCGAGCATATTTCAGAGGGGAGTAAGCGGACGTTTTGACCCGGTCTGGACAGCGCGAGGGCGCTGCTTATTCGGCGAGTATAGTTCTGAGGGGACGGCGCGAGGGCGCTGCGTGTACCTGCAAGTTGTCAGACAGATGAGCGAGAGAGGGGCGAGCCCCATTGCACCCGGTTTGTTCGAAGGGAAGGGAAAGAAACGAGCCGAAGTCATTATGACCCGCTCGGGGCAGCGGGAGGGTTAAACCTGAAATGGTAGTCATGGCTTGACCAGCATACCCTGGACTCTATGGATGACTTATTATTAGCAAGGTCCGAATTAGAGCTGAGTGAAATTTAGCCAGAACTTAGATGAGTTTCATTTCAGCAAGAGAATTGAAAGACAAGTTGAAAGGCTTTGTATTTGTGAACAACTACTCAAAAATATTTTTTTAATGATTTGGGTTTTAGCATTAAAACAAAGCGCAAAGCCTCCTCAGAGACTAACAAAAATTGCCACAGTTGACTATATTTCAAGTGATCCAGGCGGGGTATTGGGTTAAGTTTTGTAGTGGGAATTGTGTGTTTAAATAACCAGCTCAGGCAAACACTTGTCTTTCTGTGTATTTTATTCAAGTCTTCTGCAGAAGGACTCACAGCAAAACACATACGCTGTGTACATGTATGCTCAAATGAGTGAGGAGAGCTCTGTGAGCCTGTTATTTATCCAGCTTTAGGGTCAATCTTATCATCCCACAGAGACACATTGTCCCTGAAGTCTGGATACCACAGAGAACAGAGATATTTCGACTGTTACGTTTACGCAGATTCAGTGCCACATCACAGATGAGTCTCCCTGAGTCCAGGGTTATATGTTGCAATATGTTTGGAATTCCCATTACAGTTTTCAACCAGCAATAATCACGTCTCAGGAGAACTTCATAGACTATGAAATTGCCTCTGCGAAAGGATACAGAATGTACCTATTAGTTAAATGTTTCTTGCACACAGGGTTTAGCATCCTGCCGTTGACACAGAACTGCCCTCAGTCCTTGGTTTGAGGCATCTGTATGGAGGATAAATGGCTTTGAGAAGTCTGGGAACCCAAGGACCGGTGGCTCAACCAGACTGTCATCAGCCTCTTCAGTATGCACTGGTGTTTTTCAGTCCACACAATTGGTTTGTGTGATGGTACAGCTTTACTTCCTTCGTTTTTTGTTAACCCGGTTTTGTGGTGTACTGTTGTTTTTTGTCGTGCCTTTCAGCAAGTCATAAAGGGGCCCCGCAATACAGGAGAAGTTCTGTATAAATTGCCTGTAATTTGCACAAGCCCATGACAGTTCGTAGCTCTCCTACAGTGCTCGGTCCCTTGTCTTTTAAGGCTCTCACAGTGATGGTGTCAGCCGGGTCGATTTTGCGACCTTCGGCTGAATCAATTCTCCCCAGATAGCAAACTTCACGTTTAAATAATTCGCACTTGCTGGGTTTTAGCTTGATCCCATACTTCCTCAACAGCTTAAGCACTTCTCTGACGTGCTCTGACGTTTACATGATCCTCAAATGACTGACTATACACTAGTGTATCATCCAGATAGGGGACGCAGATGTTGTCTCTCCTCCTCCAGACACTCCTCCATGCAGCGCTGAAAAGCTGCAGGTGCATTCATTAGTCCGAACGGGATCCTTATCCATTCATAAAGGCCCCATGGAGTCACAGATGCAGTCAAAGGCCTGCTGTCTTCATCCATAAAACCCTGGTGTTAGGCCTTTCCTTGGTCCAATAATGAAAACCATGAGTTGCCACCGAGGCTGTCAAGGATGTCCTGCACTACTATTCCTATAGAAAGATGTAAACTGCCATCCTTTTTTCTCACACAGACAACTGCTGAAGCATAAGCTGAATTTGATTTCTTTACCCATACTTGGGTAAATTAGGCGTTAACTAATTAAAATTAGTTTTTTTAATTTGCACACATTTGACAAGTCACTGCAGGTGAATGGGATAAAGAAAATAACTAAAGCATATCACCACAGAACTTCCCCAGTTAATGACTTACATCAAGAGTCTTTTCCCCTGAAATGTTATGTTTAAATATGCAGATTAGATTGTTTTAGTTCATTTAGAAGAAATCTACAGATGCAAACCAACGAAGGGTAGTAGGCTTAAAACAAACACCATCTAAATGTGTTTTTTGAAAGTTTTCTTTCCATGAGAGTAAAAGAAACATGGAAGCAAAATAGACCCAAATCTGAAAACTGACCACTATATGAAAAAGTGTCCTGCCTTAAGCAGTAACTTTATATTTATGATCGTATAGGCTCCTCATCTAATAACTATCCATTCTATTTGTTTATTGTGTGCTGATAGATCTTTACATGATACAGACAGCCCTCCCTCAAATGTGAAACCAAGTCCTAACGAAACTAAGTGTTATGTAATCCAATATAACCAAAATAATTTATTGCCTTGTGAATAATAAACAAATTATTAGTGAAACTATGTCCCTCTCCGTTATATCTAAATATATACTAGTAAGAAAACATGCACATTGTGGTAAAGTTTACTTTGCTGTTGCCTGCTCTTGTGACAAACCATAGTGAAGACTAGAGAAACCATGGTCTTTCTGTGAAATGATTAAACAAACACGAGAGTGTAAGGGAATTAAAATAAATTGGTAAGGAAGCCAGAGTTGTGTTAATATATTTAGCGTTTTGTAAAAAAAAAAACCACTCATAAATAAAAATGAGAAGTTCCGGGTTTTTTCACTTGAGCCCCTGCCCACCAAAATTTCTGTGCACGTCCCTGTCATTTAGTACATCAGGTTGGGTTTTGCTGGTGTGTTCTGAATTTTGGGTTTTTGCCTTTTTTTTCTGGAGGTGTATCATTAGACTGAACTAAGTGTACAGTGGTTGGGCGTTGTTGGGTAAGTAGTTTCTTCTTATTTTGCCTCTCTGCTTCGTTTCCACAGGCGATGTTGAGTTTCTTGAGGAGCAGCTAATTACTTACTGTTGTTTGTTGCCGGTATGGCTGGAGGTCGTTTCTAATGCTATGATTTTGCAGACCTGTCAGAACTGTATGGAGAAACATACTCTATACGGACATGATCATATCTTAGACCAGATTCTGCTTCCTGTGAAGTAACAGAATTTTCTGCCTCAAATTCAGGGCACAGATCAAGAAGCTTTGTGGGGTTTCCTTGCTGCTTTGTACCTCTGATGTGAGCTGTTAGTACAGTTCTGTAGCACCTTTTTTCTGGTAGTGGGACCTTAGAATCCTCCTCAGGGTAGGTAAGGTGAGGTTGGTTTTTCCCTCCAGGTAGCTGCGCAGTTGTAAGCCTGGAACTATTGCCCGAATCACTGCATCAACTATTTCTATTTCAGGAAATCCCTTGCTGATGCCTTGCTCAATTTGGTGCGCGAGACTGGAGAAGGTGAGTCAGTCTTTTTTTCCCGGCTCACCAATCTGGCCTGATATTTTGAATTCTCTGCCCCACTGTAATGATAGGCGAGGTTGGGGTGTCTGTTGAGCAGAGACGTGTTGCTGTTTAACACTGTTACCCTCCCCACTCAATGACTGTTTTGTCCCATCTATTTGGTTTGGTTTCTCTTGTAGTGATAGTGCTAAAGCTAACTGTAGTGTCTCTATCTCTTTTTTCAATCGCTCTCCTGCCGAAGGCTGAATAACTTGCTCTTGCACATCTGACTGGTTGGCTTCTGAGGCTACTCGCTCTAGTACACTACTTTGAGCAGCCTGTTGTAACTCATCAATTTTATCCTTCAGAGTAAGTAGCTCTGCCATACCCTGATCTTCAAGTTCACTTAACTCACCCCCCTCTAAGTGGCTTTTAACATGTGAGATGAGAGAGGAGCGGCTTTTACCTGATACCTTTTCAAATTGTGAACCAGCAATAAACACAAACTTCAATCAAAGCATCTCGGGTCAATGTGTATAATGTACTACCAACTTCTAGTTTCAAGTCCTCTAGCTCTGCAGGAACCATTTCAGTCTCTGACCTGTGGACAATATCAACGTGATGCAGAATCTATCCTCTGTGTAGAATAGACAGTGCAGCTCTCCTGGCACCAGCAGTTAACCTCAGTTTGCATACAAGTGTCTCTACGCGGCTGTTGAACCACTGCACTTTATTGCCCACCTTAGCTGTAGATGTGAAGGGTTGAATGATGTGTGATGCAGAACCTTCTCTTAACAGTAGACACTGCAGCTCTCCTGGCACCAGTGGTTAACCTCAGCTTGCTTGCATGTCTCTCTGCGCAGTCGATGGACCACCACACAGTATCTTCCACCCTGGCTGTGGATGTGGGGGGTTGAATGATGATCGGGGACGTCTATCTGGGACAGCTGGCCCTCGTCACATTCATCCCAGCGGTGCCTCCAAAATGTTACACCCAGGAAAGGGGATATATTAATAAGGACTCTTGGACATGATGCCTTCTTTGAATCAACTTCATTGAGAATGAGGTACCGCAGCCAAGAGCTCCCCCTTCTGACGTCTGTAGCCATCACAACTAAACGGCAACCCTTCCTTTTTCAGGGATCAATTGTCTGTGTTAATAAACAAGTTGTTAATTATTTTAACCATTAACCGTTTTACCCACTTTCACAATGGTCACTATTAACTCTTCCACATGACTGTTTTTTTCTTGTTCTTTTCTTCAATTATTTATTTCCGTCTCAATGACATTTAATGATATTTAATTAACTTTATGATGAAACTCAGGAGGATTTTCAACAAACACCACATCTCTGTGTTTTTTAAACCCAAGAACAGACAAATACTGGTACACCCCAAAGACCGCACACCCAAACACAAGAAAAGCAATCTAGTGTATGCGGTCCAATGCAGTGAGGAATGCACAGACCTGTATATTGGGGAGACTAAACAACCACTACACAAACGCATGGCTCAACACAGAAGGGCCAACTCCTCAGGTCAAGACTCTGCAGTCTACTTACATCTGAAGGACAGAGGACACTCGTTTGAGGACCACCAGGTGCACATTTTAGACAGAGAAGATGGATGGTTTGAAAGAGGTGTCAAGGAAGCCACATGGTTAATGTGTGTTTTGGTGGACCTTGTCTTACATTAGTCTTTCATTTCTCCACCTCCTCATTTACTGGTAGTCTCCAAGTCTGAGACCATAACTTTATCTTCATTCTGCATTACGCGAATGGCTAGGGGCTTGAAGTAGTTTGGCAGTCCACCTAGTATCATGGCTATGATCAGTCCATCACTCATGTTCTCACATGCATCTCTCATGGTGCTTTCAGACCAAAAGCGAAGCAAGCGTTTGGGGCGGTGAGTTTACATACAAAGTCAATGCAAAGACGCGTAGAGCCGCGAGCCGTGAGAAAGTGAGGAGGTTGAACTACCTGGTAAGTTCAGAAAACATGTGTCTGTAACTTTATTCCAGCTATCATTGTACTTTACTGTGACCAAGTTACCACAGCATAGCCCTGATCGATCCAAATTCAGAAAAAAAACATTTTAGAAGTTGTTGTTCTGCTGTCTTGCAGACAGACCTGACAAAGCATGAATTCATATGTTTAACAAATCTGCATCATGTTGTAGTTATTTCGGCATCAGTTTAATCCATTTATTGCTATTTAATCACAGCAAAATGTGTACTTTGGGTTCATACAGTTGTAGTAATGGCAAGTTGTGTTTATTCACATTATCGCGTTAAAATCGCCTTCTCGCGTTGTGTGTGAACACTTGCAGCGAATGTACTCACGCGAGGAAAGCATTGCTAGGTGAAAATTGGCGGTTGGTCTGAAAGCACCAACAGCGCCATAGTGATGTTTTCCGCCCTTATTAAGTCGGTAACACTGTATAGATGTATTATTCATGGCTTGTTTTTTCCACACTAATGTTTTTTCAGTGGCTCATGTCTTATAAGCAATAGGCTCTTATCATCCATCAGTCTTATTAATTCAGCATAGCAATCAGCATTCTTCTCTCTGTCTTCAGCTAGCTGTTGTTCACTAGTGCCGATAGGCTCATGTAAGATAGTCTCCTTTAATGTGGAAGCAGCGTAGGAATCTTGTTTCCCAAAGGTCACACTTAACTTCTGATGCATCAAACAAGAGCTTTGGTGCCAATTCTGTTGCTCATGGACATTTTCACTTAGGGGTGTACTCACTTTTGTTTCCAGCAGTTTAGACATTAATGGCTGTATGATGTGTTATTTTGAGGGGACAGAAAACTTTGTTTAAATGTACTTTACGTTATAAAAGCTGCTCACTCACTACTTTACATTGTAGCAAATATCTCACTTTTGTGAGATACTGTAGATGAGACACGAGAGAGGTGTGCAATGGGTTGAATAGGAAGGGATGAGGGGATGAAGGGATGAGGGAGTGAGGGAAGAGGGGAGGGGGGGAGAGGGGGGAAGGTGAATGGATGAACGGCAGGGAAAGAAAGGGTGGGTCGAGCAATCTGAGGCAAAACGGGGCTGGCTGACTAGCACGGGTATAGAAACGCTTGACAGGTGATTAGAGGTGTGGTTGAGGCATGGCCCCACTCCTGAACCTAAATTAACAAATTAACTTCATATAATTTGAACAGTAGAACAAATTACAATTTTAATTGATGCTGATTTAATTGATGATGTTGATCATACAAGTGCATAGTTTCATATATTGTTATCACATATTTGTTGCCTTATTCCCAGTTGCCTTATCCACACGCTGTGCGCCTCTATGATGCGTTGCTTGAGAAAAACCTGGTATTGAAAAATATAACATTATTTATTAAGTAGATCTTTCTGTGTCACATAAAACAAGTTATATTTCTTTTAACAACCTTGTTAATTAAGTGGACTGTTTGTGTAAATAACATAAGTGGAATGCAATTGGTTTATTCTCTTTTCAACCGACGGAATAAAAATTATGGACCTAGATCATCCAGTGTGTGTGTGTATATGTCCCCCTTTACCTCCGTCACTACTCAGGAGGGGTTCACATTCTTGCAGATCGCTCATCAAATGGGTTGAGCTCCGGTGCCTGCTTTCCTCTGGTGCACAAAGGAAAGGGCCCTATCTTTCACCCGGCACAAAGAGCAGGATAAGTGTTCTTGCTAGTGTCTAACTGACTCAGTTGACATTTTGTTGCCTAGTGCTCACGTTGTTTAAATAGTAAATTCACTTGAACCCATTTGTGCACCTATGGAAGTGGTGGTCTTAAAATGAGGGGTGGTGGTCACTTAATTTATGAGAATAAATTGCACTACATGCAAGTAGCCTATTAATTAATATGATTCCCAATTAAACTGTACAACATATTTGAGGTGTTCTTCTGCAGAAACAGATATCTACGTTTGTGTTTATCATCCTAAATCTGTTTTTTTTGTGCACTTCAGGGAACATCACTCAAACAGGTGGCTTTAAGCCTATAATACTGAGATGCAATGGGATGGTGATGGTGCAGTGGATAAGATGCATGCCTTTGGTGTGAGAGACTCAAGTTCAATTCCCCGCTGTGACACATCCACCAATGTGTCCCTGAGCAAGTCACTTGCTGCAACCTCTGACATAAACAGCAATTGTAAGTTGCTTTGGATAAGAGCATCAGCTAAAATGAATAAATGATTCATTTTAGCAGAAGAATATGATGGCAGAAGGATTTCAAACAGTTTCATCCTTCTGCCATGTAAGCCGTTTCTCATTTCCCCAGTTCATGTGCGTACGCATGGTTCAGAGTTTACATGGAGGACCGCAAATTCTCCCGTCAAGTTTGTTTTTTATAGATGGAAAGTATTGTATGCATTTTTCCAGCCCTGTTTTGAGCGTACGTACTGTTTATAAATGAGGCCCCTGAGTGGTGATTTCCTACAAAGAGAGGCAGCTGGGTTGATCTGAACCGTGAGTTTTGTGATCTGTTGCATCACTAGTGAAGTAGCATTGATCACTCTATGGGGGGGATAAATTTTGTCCCCACTGGGGAGAAAAATAATTCAGAGAGGCATGGATATATAAACCAGAAAGGGGGAAATCCCACACATCCCCCCCGGCAAATCGTGTCCTGGTTATAACCATATTACAAATTACATGTTTGCAAAATATGTATATGCAATATGTAATTTGACACAAATCAAAGTTCTGTATACCCCTTTATGCCCCATGTACACTTCATTTCTCTTTTTGCAATAAATACTTAAGGAGAAAAAGAATCTGATTATTTCCACAAAACATTAATGAGTCACCACTCACCCCTCTCTTTCCAAGCGAGCAGGAGAAGCGACGGTGGCCGACACGCTCTGATGGCCTGTGTGGGCCTCCATTTGTCCAAATTTTTATTTTTTTCTTACTTCTAATAAACCAGTCGACTACTACAATGCTACAACTAACGTTACTTGTGCTTCTTCTTTGTATGTATTCAATGCAGTGATGAAACACACTCTGTCCAATCAGGCTACAGTAGAAAATGGCAGCGCAACACAGTAATGTCTATCTAAGAGGACCCGCGGTGTATGTAGATAGAAATGGCTCATTCTAAGATTAAAAAAACGTATTGGTTCATTATGTAAGGTCTTATACACTGCTCCTAAATATTACACATACACACTGAACCTTTAACGTTAGGTGACTAACTAGTGAAACTTACTAGGCGACATCATGATGGATGACCACTTTTTAACATAGGACAACCACACAGGAGCTATTTGTCAGATGATGTCTTGGGATGAATGGCACTGAACTACAAGCAGTCCACTAGTAAAAACTTCTACTTACCTGTATCAGGCTTTGCATGGATTCATCTTCCTGTCTGGTTTCCAGACACAATCAAAGAACCACCATGTTGAGTTTTTTAATAACAACTAGGTCATCCACCTCACCACCCACCCACACACACAAACTGTAAGCAACGATGGTGATCAGATGAGCAAGGTGGTAATCTTGACATTGTACAATATCCTTGCTGCACCAAAGTAAGATATTTTTGGTCAATTATTTCACATCTTTTATTATATACACTATCTCCTGTGTAGCTAATATGTAGATGGAACATTTTGAGCAGATTCCTCTGCCAATGGCCTCTACGCCACTGTAATGGTACCAGTATGTGTATGACACTTTCACTAAAGCGTACTGCTCCAGGATCAGCAGCTTCATGTAACACATCAGTAACATCAGGTTGGACCCTCCTACATATGGCACCCATCTCAGTGAGGAGGGGCCATTCAGCATTTTTGAACAGAAATGGGAAACAATCTCCTCCATTATATAACCACCTGTTTTCACCTGATTATAATTACATGATGTGAAATGCATTTAAAATATCAGAGAACCTTGAAGAAAATTGGACCTGTTATCACACTGATAATAAATGAGCTGCAAATATGCAATCATGATGCTTGTGAAACACAAATAAATTCAGCAAACCAATTCTAAACCATACTGGATATTTAGAATAAGAATAAGAATAGACGTTTGATGCCACCGAGGCATGGTGGGTCCGGAACGTGATGCAGGCTCTTCCAGTGGCCATATGTTTCCTGTTGCTGGTGTCACCTGGCTCTGGATGAGTATCAGAAAATAAATGGCTGTCTCTTTGATTTAGTTGTACATTACATTTTCCAATGAATTCATGATGGAAAGGCTGTAAGGAAAGTTAAGATGGCAAAATTCCTGTGCCAAGTTCTTATTAAATTTTACAAAGGAGCACCCTCACCACTTGGCATGGGAGGTGCACGGCCCAGGTCATTAGGGCTCCGCAGCAGGTGATTACAACAGATCGAAACAACATTGGTTCTATCTACCGAGCAACAGTGATAGCAGTGAGGTGAGGTGCCTGCGCAGAGGCCAAAGGATACTAAAATACAGCATCCACCCCAGCCATTGCCTGTTCACCTGCTGTCGTCTTAAAAGAGAAAGAGAAGTGTCTGCTGTGGTACCACCAGACTGCAGATCAGCGTCTTAATTCCTCCTCAGCACTACACCATCCGAAATGTAGACAAAGCTTTCTGGTTGGAAATTGTTGATGTCACATACTTTCGTGCATCAATAAGAATTGAGCATCATTTGAATTAAAGGAGACCTATTACAATTTTCCATATTTTATGATTTATCTACAATGTTACAATGTTGGATGTTCATGTTAAACATGACCAAAGCATAAAATAATGAGGTTAAAGTATTTAGAAATCTCTGTGAGCAAAAACCTCAGTTTTCCTCCTGTTCTGAATACTGTTTTCTACCAACGGCTCCGTTCTACGACACACGGAGCTACACGGAGCTGGTGTATATTGTATTATATTATATTGGTGTTCCATATACTGTACAGTCATTTGCTCCACACAGCAACGCTCAGTCTGTCTGTACCGCTTAGGGACAACAACAGCCTGGTAATATGCTTCAGGTCTTGGCCAATCAGAAGACAGTGAGGGGACTTAAAGTGACAGGAGCATCTAAAGCTTGTTTCAGACATACACTGAAATGAAGGCCTACATGAAGAGCCAGTATAATTTAAATAATATAGTATAGTATAGTATATAATATAATAAAGTATTTTGAACTTTGAATCATGCAAAGCTGCTATAAATAAGTCACAGAACTACAACATAGGACTGGAAATAGGTAGTACAATAGGTCTCCTTTAAAACCTGAGGACAGTTGTGAGGTTGTTTGCTCAATGTGCCAGGGCGCTGTTAGTGAAATCTGATCAAACCACACCTGATGAAGGAGATTAGCGAAACGTTGATTGTTTTGTCATTAGTATTGAACTTTATAACTAAGTCAAAGCTGCCTAATTTTCTCTTGCGTGGTGAGTCTACAATGATCTATGCTGAGCATTACAGCAAATATTAAAGTGGTATAATATTGCTAAAAGTGATTTCACAATTGGATTTATCCAAAGACTACAGTATAATTTCAGAGAAAAAAAGAAAGTTTTATTTGTTATCAAACTGATGAAAAAAAGGTTATGAAAAGTAACTATTATAACACAAAAAAACTGAAATTCAGGCAAGAAAAACACTGCACCTCCACAGCATTAAAATGACTATGGCAGATAATGGAAACGTAAAATGGACAGTAAAATATTGTCAAAATGTTAACTTATGATAAAGATGTGACAAGACAATGGTTTGAGGTTACTTAGGGTGACTAAAAAACACCATTTTAGCTATTTTATACTATGAACCCCCATCCATTATAGCCTCTTGTGTTTTCTGTCTTTGTCATAATTCAGACTTTATTCTCTTTCAAAACGAAATAACACTAGTGTAACCCAGAACAAGAAAGCCATGATACAGAAGGAAGGGCACCTTGTATTTGTTGGACAACTGCAAGTAGTTAAATATTCATGCAACTTTAGAAACATCTCTGGTTAGATCTCTAGGCTAACAATATATTTTTATTCTTTATGAAATATCAATATGATTCTCCACATTCTGATTAAAGTTTTTCTCCATGTAAATCAACAGTAAATAGATTTTTGTCATGAAATACGTGATAAACCATATTTTCAGTCTGTACAATAGAGGTACTAAAAATTACAACTGTCATGGTATATGTACAATTACCTACCTACAAAGTACAACAGCTAGCATGTATTAAAATATGTAAACAAATTTCTTGTTTTTTGACACAGTTGACTGTGACAGCAGATAGAATTCACACTTCAACATTTGATTTATTTCTGTATACACATTTGTTAACAGTGTTACTGCTTCCTGACACCTCCATAGAAAAAGAGAACGATAGGCAATGAACCAACATACAGTTTTGCAAAAAGATAAAACCACCACTGTCTGTGCATCAATAATAGACCTTTTCTTTAAGAGATAGTTTTTTTTTTCATGGATAACATTTTAGAGGGGTTCAAGAAGATGAGAGGGGCTAAGTTCTGATCTGAAGATGAAGAACTGTTTGGCATCAAAGAGAACATGGTCCAAGTTGAATACTGTATACTGGACTTTTACTGTACTGTACTTTACGGTAGAATTAGGATGGCATGCATTTTACAATCAGTCGCTTGTTATCAAGAGAACCAGCCACGTCTTTCCACAAAGTGATTCATTGTCTGTCAGACAATGAGAATAACTGTGGTGAATCAGATGCCAGAGTGAACAGATTCTATGAGATCTGCCCATGGCATTTTGCTCACTTGGTGCCATTTAATACACAGAAATATTTTTCTTTTCTTGCTCTTCTTTTTGTCATTTTTTCTTTTGTTTAAAGCAAAAATAAGTTAGACACCACATTTCTATTATGTATAAACCATAAAAATGTGTCATATTGTACAAGAGTCCTTTTTTAGTTTTACAATGATGGTGTGCCTATCCCCCTCTTGTTAAGCACTACATGTTGCTTACATGCTGAAAATGTATAAGATTATGAGCCTTTGTAATTAACAATTTTACAAAAAAGTTTTTTGTTTAATGCCAAGGATCACATAGCTCTAAAAGTCACTTAGGAGAATGATGTAGCTGTGAAATATTTCTATACTGATAACGTCTCTGACCAGATAGAAGAGTAAGGTCTCTAAAGTTGCTATTTAGCCTTGTCATTATGCTTACAATAGTAAGTGTGCTTTATATTACAGTACATGTCATCAGTTCAACTACTCAGCACAGTATAAGATTATTCAAGTTCCACGTTTACCATCATTTGTCATAGCTCCTCACAAGGAAACTGATAAGTAAATGTTCTCTCAGTGCTTTCTTTCTTCACTGTCTCATGTTCATGAAAGTCTCACAGTCACACATAATACTCCTTATCCTTATTTTTTTGTTTCTTGTTGCTGCCTTTCAAGCTCTGCTGTTTGTCCTTCATAACAGCGCCATTGCTCTGCACAGCTGAGTTGGTTATGTAGTTCCTGCTCTCGTCCACCTGGTAGGAGCCTTCATCCCTGTTCCTGTACTTATACATGGCATACAGAAGGATGAGGATGCACAGGGCAGCGGCCGCCACTATTCCGATGACCATCCCGGTGGTGCTGCTAGATTCACGGACCACTTCCGAGGGCCCTGGAACTCGCCTCACGCCCGGCTCTGTGGGGAGTGCTGTGGGTATATTACGGAACATTGGGGAGGTTATTAATGGGCCCCTCAGCTTGGTGCTGTCTACTTCAAAGGATGTGGGCAATGGGAGCAACACTAGGTCGGGCTGGGGTTTTAGCTCGCGGTTATTCATTTTGCCAGCCGGCTGTATGGCCGGAGCATTGTGGAGGGTTGCGGTGGAGGCAGAGGTGGCGGTGGTGCGGCTCTGGTCGGCGGTTAGTGGTATGGCGGTAGTGGTAGTCCTACTGCGTCTGGAGAATGAAGGTTTGTTAGGTCTAAAAGTCTTGGGCGCATGAGCTTTGTAGCCACCTTCAAAGCCTGACGTGGACAAGGTCTTATCTGTTACCAAGGAGAAGGTCGTGTAAAAATCTTCATCATCAGTAGAGGGCAGGTAAGACTTGAACGCTTCCCCAGAGCCATACCCCGATATCACCAAGCCATCATCATCACAATCATCGCTGCCTCGGTCCAACAAGCAAGGTACCCCCGCCTCAGTGGCCTTGGACAGGGACTCTTTGGTGGTCTCAATAATGGTGAGGAGTGGGTGGTGGGTTGAGGGAGTGGGAATGAAGGGTGCACGAGGAGCTACAGAGGGGTGCGCTAATGGATCCTCAAGTACTGGGATGACTAACTCAGCTCCTGGGGTTGGAGACAGACAGGTAGTAATGTTAGAGGGCAGAATGGGAGTTTTATAAAATACTAAATTAGATAAATCTTAAAAAAAAAAAAAAACAGGCAATGATTGACCAAAATTTATAATAAGATAATAAACATATCACATATCAATTTAAGACTGGACTTTAAGATTAAACTAAATTAAGATATAGCTATTTATATTTCTGATTACATTCTAATATACTTTCAAAGGCTTAAGAGGTGTGCAAGGATGAGCCAGAAAATTGAAGTTGCTTTGTGCAATGTTCTCAGTATAGTTGTGTATACTTTGTTCTTTCTCAACATCTTAAGAGATTGTTAAGGGAAAGTACAATCTTCAAATATAAACTAATAAACTTTATATACTAAATACAAATAAAGGAAACTGTATTGCAGAGTACTTACAATCAAAATATACTATAGTTATTTCATTTTCCTCCTTTACTGAATTATAAGGAAAACTTCCAATAGCAAAAAATGCTTTTCATTTCACTTCACCTGCAAAAGCATTTATTTAGATACAATAAAATGCATTACCCAAACTATGATTGCATCATAATAAAAAGACAGCAATGTCACTGCACAATGACTCTCCGATCATCTTAAACCTCTTGCTTTTTCATAGTAATACAGAAAATTGTAGTTATAGTTCTACAAACATTTCTCAGATGCAGAGCTGTTCTGGAGGTAAAAGTGATATCAATCTTACAGTTAAATTGCAGTGTGGATAGAAACTTAAACCCTCCATCAATGAACTGGATGCCAATCAATGATTTATTTATACAAAAAAAAAAAGTTTGGTCAATCTGATATTAAATAGGTAATATAATGCACATTCCATCCTATATTTTAAATTCGTCATTGGAATAATTAAGCACCCAAATACAGCTACAATCAACATCCTTATTGCCATGTGTTGTCATTTTAACACAACAATTAAGAACATCTTTCTCGTCTTGCTTTTTCACTGGCTTCACGTTACTGTTCTTGACAAGATTAAAAAAATATATACTTCATTGCATATTTACTTTATTTGACAATGATTCTGTCAAAAGAGTAGCTCTGTGACCAAGAAAATGCAGTGTAACTATAACTTCGATTTTAAGATTATACAATGTCAATGGCAGAGCAAAGTCAGCTGAATGCTCATCCTTTGTGTACTAGCCTGAGTGAAATATGTACTTTTATTCAATGTGTGTTTTCCAGCTTCATTTTGTAGTTAGACTCTTACTCACTGGAAGACAAAATCAATTTATACATACATGCTCTTAAATATTACAGCTCAAAAGATCAAATCAGACCAATTCAATTCCAACTGAAGTTAATGATTTTAATGAATCTGCCATAATGGAAAGGTGCTACTGTTTATTGTTGGTTTACCACCATTGTTGGAAAATTGTTGGTTTAACAGTTTAAATTTGGACCTCGGCAAAAGGATTTATCACAGAAGGTGCAGTTAGTTAAATTGCTGCACACAATACAAATCTATATATTGGTACTTTTGTGACAACCAACAATTGACAAACCATTGAAGACGTATGTGTTAACACCTTACACACATTACTGTAACAGGTAGAGTTATTTCTTGATCAGTTTGCCAATTCTTGACCGTACTCCATTTGTCTTCCTGAGCGTGGTCACTGTGGCAAAGCTAGCTGTTGGTGGTCAGTAAATACTTTAGTACAGTAAAACTGTAGACTAGCTGCTTGTTAAACAGTGAAGTTTTTTCTGTATTTGTTAATATGGAGGTGTATCTGATTTACAGTCGTTGGAATGGGCTTTGTCGGTGCTGGATTTAGTAACTTACCGAATATTGCAATTCAGTAATAACAAAAATCTTTAAATTACCACATTTCTAACACTGTAAATTAATAAGCTACAGCCGTACCTCTTCAGTCTTTCCACATTTATTTTCTGTGACCTCTATTATTCCCATCAATGCTTAACAGCACAACAAGGTTTGATATATGCCAAAAACTTATTTATTATTAGGAGAA
>NW_024041039.1:29309268-29377633 GCF_014851395.1 Micropterus salmoides
ACAACTACTCAAAAATATTTTTTTAATGATTTGGGTTTTAGCATTAAAACAAAGCGCAAAGCCTCCTCAGAGACTAACAAAAATTGCCACAGCTGACTATATTTCAAGTCATCCAGGCGGGGTATTGGGTTAAGTTTTCAACCAGCAATAATCACGTCTCAGGAGAACTTCATAGACTATGAAATTGCCTCTGCGAAAGGATACAGAATGTACCTATCAGTTAAATGTGGATCTGAAACAACAACCACAACACCCGCGGTGCAAGTGATAACCCTTACTGGACTGTTATTGCACAGATGTGGCTTATGAACTGCAAACCCCGCCTTTTTTTAAACATGAAATGGTAGTCATACCCTGGACTCTATGGATGACTTATTATTAGCAAGGTCCGAATTAGAGCTGAGTGAAATTTAGCCAGAACTTAGATGAGTTTCATTTCAGCAAGAGAATTGAAAGACAAGTTGAAAGGCTTTGTATTTGTGAACAACTACTCAAAAAATATTTTTTTAATGATTTGGGTTTTAGCATTAAAACAAAGCGCAAAGCCTCCTCAGAGACTAACAAAAATTGCCACAGCTGACTATATTTCAAGTCATCCAGGCGGGGTATTGGGTTAAGTTTTCAACCAGCAATAATCACGTCTCAGGAGAACTTCATAGACTATGAAATTGCCTCTGCGAAAGGATACAGAATGTACCTATCAGTTAAATGTGGATCTGAAACAACAACCACAACACCCGCGGTGCAAGTGATAACCCTTACTGGACTGTTATTGCACAGATGTGGCTTATGAACTGCAAACCCCGCCTTTTTTTAAACATGAAATGGTAGTCATGGCTTGACCAGCATACCCTGGACGACTTATTATTAGCAAGGTCCGAATTAGAGCTGAGTGAAATTTAGCCAGAACTTAGATGAGTTTCATTTCAGCAAGAGAATTGAAAGACAAGTTGAAAGGCTTTGTATTTGTGAACAACTACTCAAAAAATATTTTTTTAATGATTTGGGTTTTAGCATTAAAACAAAGCGCAAAGCCTCCTCAGAGACTAACAAAAATTGCCACAGCTGACTATATTTCAAGTCATCCAGGCGGGGTATTGGGTTAAGTTTTCAACCAGCAATAATCACGTCTCAGGAGAACTTCATAGACTATGAAATTGCCTCTGCGAAAGGATACAGAATGTACCTATCAGTTAAATGTGGATCTGAAACAACAACCACAACACCCGCGGTGCAAGTGATAACCCTTACTGGACTGTTATTGCACAGATGTGGCTTATGAACTGCAAACCCCGCCTTTTTTTAACCCTCCCGCTGACCTGGCTTTGCATAGACATGGCGCGTCCTCCTCAGGGTCAAAGTGTCTCGCGATCCGCCTTGTCAGCACAAGCGGGACAGTAGGCGAGTGCGCAGCTTTCGCAGAGAAATTTCATGCACCCGCGGCAGACGGTGTGCGTTTTGCGATCCCTTTTCAGCGGGCACAACTGACCCCTCTTTCTCTTGCTGTGTGCTTGGGACCAGCCGAGTGGAACTGTGTACATGGGACCTGCCGAGTGCAGCTGTGTAATGGGAGCAGTCAAGTAGAGCTCTGTGCTTGGGACCAGCAGAGTGGAGCTGTGTGCTTGGGACCAGCAGAGTGGAACTGTGTACATGGGACCTGCCGAGTGCAGCTGTGTAATGGGAGCAGTCAAGTAGAGCTCTGTGCTTGGGACCAGCAGAGTGGAGCTGTGTGGGGCGGTTTACATGGGACCAGCAGAGTGGAGCTGTGTGGAGCTGTCTGCTCGGGAGCAGCAGAGTGGAGCTGTGTGCTCGGGACCAGCCGAGTGGAGCTGTGTGGAGCTGTGCTCGGGACCAGTAGAGTGGATCTGTGTGCTCGGGACCAGCCGAGTGGAGCTGTGTGCTCGGGACCAGCAGAGTGGAGCTGTGTGGAGCTGTGCTCGGGACCAGTAGAGTGGATCTGTGTGCTCGGGACCAGCCGAGTGGAGCTGTGTGCTCGGGATCAGCAGAGTGGAGCGTTGTACATGGGACCAGCCGAGTGGAGCTGTGTGGAGCTGTGCTCGGGAGCAGCAGAGGGGAGCTGTGTGGAGCAGTGTGCTGGGGAGCAGGGAGCAGCACAGTGGAGCTGTGTGGGGCAGTGTACATGGGACCAGCAGAGTGGAGCCGTGTACATGGGACCGGCCGAGTGGAGGTGTGTGGAGCTGTGCTCGGGACCAGCAGAGTGGAGCCGTGTACATGGGATCGGCCAAGTAGAGTTGTGTGGAACTGTGCTCGGGACCGGCCGAGTGGAGCTGTGTGCTTGGGACCAAGCAGAGAGTGGAGCTGTGTGCACGGACCAACAGAGTGGAGCTGTGTTCTCGGGGGTAGCAGAGTGGAGCTGTGTGGAGCAGTGTACATGGGACCAGCCGAGTGGAGCTGTGTGGAGCTGTGTGCTGGGGAGCAGGGACCAGCACAGTGGAGCTGTGTGGGGCAGTGTACACGAGACCAGCAGAGTGGAGCTGTGTGGAACTGTGTGCTCGGGAGCAGCAGAGTGGATCTGTGTGCTCGGGAGTAGCCGAGTGGAGCTGTGTGCTGGGGGCTGCGAGGGAGACGGCGCCTCCTCTCGAGGAGCGGCCGGACAAGCGCCTTGCCCAGCTGCTCGAGGAAGACTTGTCGCGCTTGCGCGGCATCCACCCGGGGTTGATCTCTCGCCACAGGACAAAGGCGTTGTACGCGGACACGTCGAGGACATTGTGGAACATGACGAGAGGGCCAGCGAGCCGTCATTCTCCTGCAGCTGTACGTGGCGATCACCTTGTCCAGGTTGTCGACGCCTCCTTTGGTGGCGTTGTAGAAGAGGACGATGTCCGGCTTGCGGTCTCAGCGTCGTGCTCATCAGCAGCACGTTTCTGTTTTTCTTGGGCACGTACGAGAGGTGGCGCCCGCGAAGGCGAACTTTGAGGAGAAGACAGCCATGCCCTTGGCGGCGAGCAGCGCGGGCGGAAGCTCGGGCTTGTTCTTGCGCACCGTTCCGAGCATGGTGATGTTTCGCTCGAGGAGTCGCCGGCCGAGCTCGTAAGAGGTGAAAAAGTTGTCGCAGGTTACGCCGCGGGGACCCTCGAGGCCCTCGGTCAGGTCGATTCAACTGAATTTATATTCAAATATATATATATATATTTATCACAATTTTATACATTTCATCCTTGTTTTACACACACACACAAAAAAAACCAACAACAAAAACAACACGGCAATACCTCTGAAGGGAACCAGCTGCTCGTCCACCATTATCTCGGGCCTGCGGATGCTGCGGTGGCTGAGGATGCTGCCGACCGTCCTGATGCTGCCGACGGTCCTGATGCTGCAGTGCTCATAGTCGTCGCGTGTCCCCGTGTGAGATGCTGACATGTGGAGGACCATGTGATTGCACCGTTTTTGGACACAAATGTTTGTCTCTCTTCTTCTTCTTTTTCTTCTTCTTCTTCTTCTTCTTCTTGTTCTTGTTCTTGTTCTTCTTCTTGTTCTTCATCATCTTGTTCTTCCTCGCTCTCCTGGCCGCTCTCCTGACCGCTCTCATAGTCCTCAAAGTCTTTGTCCAACACGTATTCGTCGTCAGAGTCATCAGAGTACCAGTTGTTTTCCCGGTTGTCGTTGTCCCGGTTGTCGTTGTCCCGGTCCCCGGGGTCTGGAACGCTCATGGCTCTGTGTTTTTTTTTTGTTTTTTTTTCGCAGCCCCCGGTTGTGTTTCGGGCAGTGTGTTTGGGCACGCTTTCCGCTACACTTTCTACGTCTCGGTCACGGGGGTGTCTTGGTGCGATCGCTCGAGACGTGGTCTTTCTTTTTTGTTTTTCTCATTAGTAGGCTTATTTTATCGTGTCTTCTTGCTGAGCGTAATACTGCTACTCTGCTCGGGCTCGGTCGTTGTGTTTTTTTTTTGTTCTGCACAGTGCGAGGGCGCTGCTTACTCGGCGAGTATAGTTCCGCAGGGACCGAGCGGTCGGTTTGACCCGGTCTGGACAGCATGAGGAAGCGAGAAAGTCCCCTGAGTAGTTCCGAGCGGACGTCTTGACCCGGTCTGGACGGTGCCAGGGCGCTGCGTGTACCCGCTAGTTGTCAGACAGATGGCCGCGAGAGGGTGGCGAGCCCCATTGCACCCGGTTTGTTCGAAGGGAAGGGAAAGAAGCGAGCCGAAGTCATTATGACCCGCTCGGGACAGCGGGAGGGTTAAATAGGGTATCAAGAACCGGTTCCAAGTTGGATTTTCAAGAACAGTGGATTAGTTAAGAGAGTGCGTGTCCGAGGAAAGTTGGTATAAACATCTTAAAGATCTTAAGGTGTTATAAATTACTTTCTATACAAATCCCACATTGGCCGTTGGAGCAATGATGATTTCACACAGGCAGAAGTGGATGGTACCTTCTGGCCTTGAGCTGCATTAGCGGCCGGTGATCTAGCAATCTGTTCCTTTATAAAGTCTAGGTGCTTGTGCAGCTTCAGGCCATTGTCGTTCACCAGGTAGTCAAACATTTGTAGAGAGGCAGTCTCATGCTGCGACAGGAACAGACTTGTTATATTAATATGGGAAAGTGAATGGTCATATTTGAAAATGAAAGCGCAGGGACTCATTACTCAAATAGAAAGAGCTTATTACAGCTAAAACATGACAAGACACAAATGTGAATACTTGTCTTATCGCTCATGTTTGCCGGACGCCAGGTCTGTGGTCATAACTTACAAAATAACTTACAAAATAGCTCTTATCAGTTATAGGAAGTTTTGCGTGTCTGTAAACATTCCAGTTAAATATGGTGTGCCTCAGGGGACGGTCTTAGGACCCATTTTGTTTTCCTGGTATCTGCTTCCCCTTGGACATATTATTCATAAAAATGGCACTTCTTTTCATATTTATGCTGATGGCACACAAATATACAGACCCTGGAATGCTGAGTTCACTTAACAACTGCTGTTGTGAAGTAAAAAAATGGATAAATAATCAAATATAAATAAATAGTCAAATAATTTCCTCCAGCTGAACTCAGACAAAACAGAAATCCTGGTCATCGGGTCCCAGCAGATGGCAAAACAAATACTGCCATCTGCTGGTTCCCTAGTAAATCACATTAAGCCTGTGGCAAAGAACCTTGGTGTTTGGTTTGATAGTCATTTAAATTTCGAGCAGCACACCACAAAGCTTGTTCAATCATGTTTTTATCAACTTAGAAATATAGCAAACATTCGATCTATGATAACTTTGAAAGGCCACCAAGACCATTTTACACGCCTTCATCTCATCACGCCTGGATTATTGCAACAGCCTTTTCACCTGTTTAACCCAAAAATCTATTGATCGACTCCAGACTGTCCAGAACTCAGCTGCCAGGCTTTTAACCAGAACAAAAACAATGACCACATTACTCCTATTTTAGCTTCATTACACTGGCTCCCAGTATGTTTTAGAATTGACTTTAAAATTCTGTTGATTACTTTTAAAGCTCTTCATGGCCTCTCGCCTTGTTATATTTCTGAACTTTTAGTCCCATACACACCAGCACGTACCTTGAGATCCTCGGGCAGAGGTCTGATGTCTGTTCCAGAGTCTCGACTGAAAACTAAAGGGGACAGAGCTTTTGCTGTCAGGGCCCCGAGGCTCTGGAACAGCCTGCCCGAGGAAATCAGGTCGGCTGAGTCAGTGAACTCTTTTAAGTCCCTTCTTAAAACATACTTTTATAGGAGAGCCTTTCCCGGTCTTATTTGACTTTATTTTATCCCTTTTTATTTTATTCTATTTTGCAAATTTTATATTTATCTTAAACGTGTATTTTAGTCTTTTCAATGTTTTCATGCTTTCATCTTGTATTGTTTTTGTATTATTGTCTTTACACTTGTTAAAGCACTTTGTAACTTATTTTTGAAAAGTGCTCTACAAATAAAGATTATATTATTATTATTATTATTATACTTCATTCTGAACAGTTCCCTAAACTTTCATGCTTACAAGCAGCCTAGGTTCTAACTGCCTGCAAAAAGCCTCTGTAAAACAGGATGCTACTCTTTGCTGTCACTTCAAGCCATCTGGTACCAAGAATTTAATAACTATATATCAGTTAACAAATTTAGAAGAAGAATGAAAAGAGGGCAGACTGTGTCAAGGAGGGAGTTTAGTTGGTGGGTATTTTGAAGACTACATCACCTATTTGAGAATAAAAGGATTTTTGTCTGACAGGGAGATCTTTCCAGCCTTCTAACGGGTTGATATCTACTGGACTCCAGATGATTTTAATTTAGGTTTCAGTCTACAGACTACATTATATAGTAGATAAAAGCACTCAAGCTCGAACAATCTGCACAGTGGGTGACCAAGAGAGAATTTCAGGGATTTCCCAGTTACTACTTTACTACTAAAAATAGCCAACCAGACTGTACGTGGTTATTTTTGGTTAGTTTGACTTTTACACATAAAAAAACATTTTGATTTGTTGTGTGTGAACTTCACACTAAGCTACTTGTGTTCTATTCCTATCTGGAAAACAGAGGATAATAAAAACAGTTTTGCTTATAGTCTTACTCATGCCCACACCCAGTGACAAAGAAGGTAAAACTTGAAATGTGTAAGGACCTGTGTACCACTCACAGAGGTCATGGCAGAGCTGCACACAAAGGATGTCTCTGCGAGAGACGAGGAGTTCTGGCTACCTCTCATTCAAGAGACTGTACAAGTCGTCCTGCCAAGTAACCCTGTGCCAGCACACAACAAAACAACTCATTCCATACAAGATGTACAATGCAAAAAACCACAAAACATCACAAACAAATAATTATGTAGAGATAAATAAGACTAAGACTTTATCTAACATTTGGAAATACAACCTCCTTTTGTTTCAGATGCTATTAACCTTTTTTATTGGTTACTGCTCTCAAGGATTCCTTGCAGTGAGGCAATTTGAACACAAAAGCTCTTCCAATTAACGAGAGCATCAGTAGAATAGAGTGAAGGAAGGTGATTCCACATCTGCTGTTCGACCATTAACACGGTCCTGGCTTTTATATATCCCAGCCTTTGACCTATATCCTTCCACTTCATTATCTAGTCTCTGGAACTGAGGTGTGTTGATGATTTGATGAGTTGGTGCAACTCTGTGTGGCCGTGGATGGGATCAATAAACACCTGGCAGAAGACAGGACAACAAAGAGCTATGAAAACCATTCATAAATCAAAACAGAAGAGTGCCAATAAGTCCAGCCTCTGTGTTTATCTTTGGGTGGCAGGGTGGTCTCAACAAAGACACCAGGAGATAATATATATATATACATATAAGAATTAAACCAGAATGCAAAATAAAACAAGACAGGTTTAAGTAAGAAACAGCGAGGTAAAATGCGGCTCCGGTCTTTGGGCCCTGACAGAAAAAGCTCACTCGCCTCTGGTCTTTAGCAGTGACTCTTGCAAAGCTACAGGCCCACTGCTTGAGGAACTATGTGAAGGCTCGTGTGGACTTACAGTTCAGTAATATAGCTAAGTGCCTGGCCACAGAATGCTTTAAATTTGAAAATCTATTTGAGAACAAACCAGCCAGTGTAAAGAGCAGGATGAAACTGGAAACACAAATGCAAAGCTTCCACTTTTGCTAAGAGGTCTCTGAAAGACCCATAAGATTCACCCTCAAGGATCTAGCAACAAGTCTTTTTCTTCACTTCACACAATCATCTGCTTTAACAATTTTTTCCTCCAGGCTTGTAATCTTAATTTGTGAGCAGGGATACCACAGCCCAACACCTGTGATTTTGTTGTGCTGGATAACAGAGCAAACATAATTGTTTTGATGTTGAATTATACAACACATAATAAAAACACAGCAGTGAAGTGACAGTTTAGCCACCAGAGCTACTACAGAGAGCTGTCACTGTGATATGCTAATAGAAGTAGTGCAAATGCAAATAAAGATTACTGTGATAATATAAAATGCAACTTGAAGATAATTAAATATATAAACATACAATTGTACAAAAGGTTGACAACAGACTGTGTAGCAGCCTGACGACAGAATGCCGGTCAGCATTTGATTTCACCCCGCCATTGAAGAGAAGAGGCAAAACCTTCCCTCAGCAGCCATGTTTCCATCCAATTGTCATGCGAATTTCAAGCTGACTTTTGAAATGTCGCAAAAAAAGTGAAAAACCATTGCTAATTAGGTGCGTTTCCATCAGCCGGTTTAGAGCGAATAAACCAGGCTACGACAAGCGTAGTTACGTCAGTAGCTGACGTTACACGTGGCTGTAATAAACAAGACATATGCGTTCCATACCAGAAACAAAACCAGCTGCATGGACCTGAGGACCATGGATGTGAGAAAAATTGAGGGAGATCTTCAGGAATGCGTTTCAAGCAGGCACGCTGATACCAGCCACGTCTCCGCGCGTAATGGGAACATCCGGCAAGACCCCAGGTCAAAAAGTGCTCTTAAAGGCACTGAAAATATACTTGATATTCACATAGTATGCTTATAGTACATTCATACTTAGAACATGCTTACTACAAGTATATTAAAGATATATTCTCCTGAGCTTTAACATACTTCTCAAAAGTATTCTTTGAATAAATTGGTAATAAATATGTACTTAATTAAACTTTTAATAAATATGCTTAAAAAAAAGTATGTTTTTTACAACATTTTAGTTTATTAAAAATATATTTATTTAACTCTCAGTAAATACTATTTAGGTGTATTTTGTGGAAGTACATTGTTAAACAATTTCACTTTTAGTGGGTTAAAAATATATTGCCAAATATGCTTCATTGTGTAGGCTGCTGCAAAATATTGTAATTATTTATGTAATTGCCACATGTTTCAGCCTGATTTCAAGAAGTATGATTTTTAAAACATATTTTTTTAACATTAAAATATGTATGTATTATTTATTTTTCTCATTTATTTTCTTTCTTTTAATTTTTTTAAATTAGGTAAATAGCTAGTTGAGATCAGAGACCTCTTTCATAAGGGTAACATGGCCCAGAAGGAAGTTTTTAACTTAACAAACAACAACATATAGAAATAAGCATACTTTAAATCATAATGCAGTTATACTTGTTTCTGTTTGTAAACAGAAAACACATGTGTGCACAGGGGCGAAGTGTGCCCTCCCGCCCAGCCTACTAGCGCAGTGCATTCAGTTGGACCAATCAGAATCAATTTTGCTTAAACTTACATACTGCACATCGGGACCAATGATGTTGTGAAGCAACAGTCTGAAGTGTTGAAAGAGGATTTTAATAATCTGTTGAACACAGTCAGCTCTTTGAATGCTGAGGTGTTTATCAGTGGCCCTATACCGCCAATCCGAAGAGGAGCTGAGAGATTCAGCAGATTGATGGCATTGAACACGTGGCTCTCAACGGCATGTACTGTCCATTCAGTGCATTTCATCATCATTTCAGACATCTTTTTAAGGCAGATGGACTTCGCCTTAACAAGTCAGGAGTAAAATTGTTCAGCTCCAACCTGTTTTACTTTCTGCGTCACTCATCTGTTCCCTCTGCCAAGGACAAGAGACAAGAGGAATCTAAACAAGAAGAAGACATAACACAACACGCCAGAAACCTTGAAGGAGAGCCACCCCAACCCACTCCAGAAGACAGCTCTGATCACAGGAGACATCTGAGCCAAGAGCACCTCCCTCACTGAAAACCAACAGTGAGGATTCACCATCTCTACCCCCCCAATCCCTATCTAGGTCACCCTTATCTCCAGACACCCTTTATCCCCTCTCCCCCCTGTTGGACTTCACTGATCACATGGAAGACCTGGTTAGAGCTGGGACCAAATTTACTCCCCGCACCTTCCCTCACTCCACTCCCATTTTCTCTACCATAAACCCCCCTCACTGTCCACCTCCACCTCTGGTTCTAAGTCCTCCAGGTTTGACACGTGTCACAAATACAGCGCCCAGCCCGTCCTCCCGCTCCGCAATGGCGAAAAAGCCCAGTAATCTCTGACTGATATGTGCTGGGTCCAGGCTACAAGGAAAATAGCACTCATGACTCTTCCCAGGACAAGTGTGCTGGTAGTCTTCTCCATCCCTGTCTTGACAGGTAACAGAAAAAGCATGGTGAGTGTGTTAAGAAACAGGAAGCACTCAACATATCCTGCAAATTTTGTATTAATTCCTTGTCAGCCTCAGCCTGTCGAAAAAAGTGGGCCAGATAATGTTATTAACACACTAAAATTAGCTTTGTTAAACGTTAGGTCTTTGGCAGGAAAAACATTTTAATTCAATTATTTTATAATTACTCATAATCTTAATTTCATGTTTTTCACTGAAACTTGGTTGGGCCAAGATAACAGTGCAGCTGTCCTTATCGAGTCTAACCCTCCCACCTTCAGTTTTATGAGTGAAGCTAGATTGCATAAGAGAGGAGGTGGAGTTGCTATTTTGTTTAATGACTCCCTCCAATTCAAAAAGATGTCTTATGGGAATTTTGCTTCTTTTGAATATGTGGCTATGTGTGATGACTTTTGTGAACTACTGTCTATAACCTGTATTGACTTTAACTGTGTAGTTATTGTTGGTGTAGCAAACCTAGATTTAGTTATGCATTTTAATACATTTATGAGAATTAATACCCAATTATGAATTTTAATATTCATAAAATAAAACAGTATTCCTCGTTAAGGGCACCACTGGAGTTGTTATAATCCTAGAGTCTCCGGACCTCTAGGTAGTTTTGAATAATTATACAATTATTACTAGTGATCAGTTAGTTAATAATCGCTCAATTATCTTAAATCAATCAGTCAGTCTCATATCTAAAAGGGTCAATTCTCTTGGCAGGGACGTAGAAATAGGCAACACACACAGCTCTTGATTATATTACAGTGAATTTATTCTCTAACTAATGTGATAAAAAAGATGGTTGAATACAGGGAAAATAAACAATTGCTGAGCAATGAGCCTGGAGGTTCGATTGTGGGAAGCATTTGGCTCATACGGCATAGGAGAACTAATGAAAGTAAGCTAACACTATGAGTTTAGGAGTTAAAAAGGAAATATCTGACCACAGAATGTGTGTTAGGTCTTACTGCTTGTCGATGGCCTGCTTTGGCCTGTTGCACGGGTCCCACTCTAGCTGCCCGATCCTGGCTTTTTGCTAGGGATTCTCCGGGGTTCTCCGTCTGGCAATTTGGCTGTTTTCAGGTTTCCTTCGTTGCTGCTGGCGAGACCACGTGGCTTGGTCTGACCTCGGTGAAGTTGGCTCTACGACAAAGGCTTAAAAATGGAACTTGGTCGTTCCTGAATTAGTCCAGTGTAACTTAACGGACTGATAACTTTAACAAAACAAAAGAAATAAAGAAAATAAAACAAACTGAGGGGCAGATCAATGTCGCGGCTCTTCACGTGTGTAGCTTCAAGTGAACAAAAGGACGCAGGACGCGTGCCGAAGCGTCCAGAGAGCCGAGAGAGAGCCGAGGGGGCAAAGAGTGGAAGAGAGCACGAACGACGCTCTTTTGTTGTCTGGGGCGTGGTTCCCCAGAGGGCGTTTCAGGTTTCCCAAGGGACTGCCTTTCTAAACTTAATGTCTAAAAGAAAAGAAAATCAATCTGCGCGTATTATAATCAATATTTTCCACAATCGAACCTCAATGGTCAAACGGTTGTACTGTTCTAAGTTAAGCATTTGGTAACAGGAAATATTTATACATATATACATATACAATTGTCACACTATTGGTTAGGATATTTATACATTTAACGGCATTTCCAACGAGGGTATGTAATACTTATTTCGTCCACTTGGGGGAGCTCAGGTTACATGAGGAAAGCTTAGATTAATCCAAGATCATCTCTCCTTAGGAACCGGGGAATTATTGTTGATTCATCCTTAAATTCAAGCTGGCGGTTAAGAGTATAGTAAGACATTTCTCCATCATCACTTCCAAAGGAATTCCGTAAGAAAGCATTATGAAGAAGCATTGATCACATTAGATGAGGGAGTGTCTTGCTGAAGATAAAAACACTGCAAAAGTAACTTATCTAGACTCCCTCCAGCACTAATATCAACAACAGATAGCAACAACATGCTAACATGACTACTCAAATAGAGGCAAACGTAATCAAGTAACTAAAGATTTAATTAAACTTAATTAAATGCTTTGAGTCTTTGGAGACTCCAGTCTTTGGTTATTTAAAGTCCGGCTCTCTGGGTTATGTCACACTTGGGTGAGACAGGGGTTAGTCCCTTTGATGGGTAATGAAACACAGAGCAAGGTCAGTTGCCAGGTTAACATGTGTGGGGGGGCCAGTTTTGATAGGCTGTTCAGGGAAATGCTAATCGCTGGTTTGTGTCCATGTGGTGTCCGAACACTAATGCTGTGATGATGTGTTGAGAAGAAATCCGCTAGACACTGTTCTTGATCATAAAAGTTTATTACATCAAGGAGTTCAGCATCAATTACAAGCTCTGCAGCAGCTTGGAGAGTGACCCAGCCCGATGGCCACTCTGTCTCTCTGTACATCAAACATAGCTTATATAGAATATGTTTAGGTATCTGTTAGATACCACAGAAGGGTTTGAGTCTGCAAACTGAAAGCTCCAATCCATATAAGGGCACAGTGCTATAGGATATGTGCAGGCATCTGTTAGATACCATAGAAGGGTTCAGTCCCTACATAAACACTAATCACCCCCTTAAAAGGTCACAAATCCTCTATCCAGCGGCTGCAGTGCTAGTCTAAACTGTTATGATTCAAATGCACATATGTTATACACCACATATTCCCCTCTGCGAGACTTAATTGAGTCTCGAAAAACAAAAATAAATATTACAATTACTCCAACACATGCTTCTTCTTGCAATATTATTTTTAACAATATATCAACTCTATGGTGTGTGAGAACGAAAAACCTGTCCGGCAGCCTTCATTCCAAAATGCCCTTCAAGACAATCTAGACAGGAAAATTTTCTCACGGCCCCTCTGCCTTAGGCGGCCATGCATGGTACTCCAGTTTAATTAATAAAAGACATCTTTATCAGTCTATGCAGAGATATGGTTTAGCCAATACATGTGAAAACCTCAGGAAATGAAATAAATCAAAACAATGTCAGAATTCAGGCTGGTCAACCCATCGGACCCTCCAACGGACCTTTCCCTGCCTGGACGCTATATCCCTAAGCATAAAAAAAAATAAAAAACCTGAGGTCCCCATATATTAACCCCATAACTGAAAGTATAAGTCTTTACACAGTTAACACAAAAAGATTATGATAGTTAATTAAGTATTATTCATTCAAATATGTATTCATATCTATATCAAAGCAGACATAGGAAGGTATTCCACTGCAGCTCCTCAGCAGTGTCGACTTCCAGTGTAGTGTCGATGCAATCCAGACGTTTCCACACCGTCCTTGTCCAGAGTTCATTCATATTGTCCTTGTTTGAGTATTTGAATCCCCATCTGTACATCCCCATAATATACACCACATCCCTTTGTCAGTTTAACAGTCAGGCCCCTGCGTTATCAGCTTCGTAGATCAAAAGGTGCCAGTTTTATGGTCAGGGATAGCACTTAGAGAAAGCAACTTTCACCCCCCTTTCGTTGGGGAGAGGAGAGAGTAATTTGGAGTAGCTCCAAATTTATTGAACATAAAATGCACAAATCCACACCGTTGTTCACTACATTGGTGATTTTAACATCCATGTTGACAACCCCCAGGACAGAGGGACTAAAGAACTGTGTTGTGTTCTTGATAATTATGGGCTGACCCAACATGTGATGGAGCCCACACATTAAGGGGCACACTTTGGACTTGGTCATCTCTAAGATTCTGGACATTTCCAAGGTTGTGGTGACTGATGTTGCTCTCTCTGATCATTCCTGTGTTTTCTTTGAGAGTGCTATCTGCGTGCACACAAATGTTAAAACAGAGGTGATCACAAAACGGCATATCACTGAAAACACTAGTGAAAAATTTATTGAGGCTTTCTCCTCAACACCCGCCCTCTCACGCGTCTCAGTGAATGAGCTTGTAGATAATTTCAGATCTAAAATTACAAATGTTATTGATGCCACTGCACCAGCCAAGGTGAAGGTGGTCTCTGGCAAGAAAAGATCTCCATGGAGAAATGCCACGCTGGTTAGAACTCAAAAAAGAGAGTGTCGAAAAGCTGAGCGCAGGTGGCGGAAAACAAATCTCCAGGTTCATTATGACATCTATAAAGAGAGACTTCGCATTTAGAATTTAGAACTGAGAAATGCAAGGCGGTCCTTCTTCTCTGACATCATCACCAAAAACACTAATAATGCCCTGTTTGCTACTGTCGACAGGCTAACCAACCTTCCTGTGTCAGTAGCCTCCGACCTTCTATCCACCAGGGCCTGCAATGAATATGCCTCCTTCTTCATAGACACAATTCAAACAATTAGACAAGCAATCAGTGCCTCCATGCCAGTAACAGGATATGTCTTGTCCCTATGTCCACTCAAAAACAATTTATATAGCATGAGACAATTTGATTCTATTAACCATAAAAACCTGGAGGACATAATACAACATCTGAAATCCTCCTCATGCTGCCTTGATATTCTGCCAACAGGTTTTTTCAAAAATGTGTCTAAATGCATGGCCTCAGATCTACTACAAATTGTCAACATCAAAAGTGCAATCTAGACAGGTCACTAATGAGCAATTATAGCCCCATATCAAATCTCCCATTTTTAAGTAAAATCATTCAAAAGGCTGTTTTTCAACAGCTTAGTGCTTTCTTGGCACTAAATAACTGTTTTGATGTCTTCCAGTCAGGTTTTCGACCACACCACAGCACTGAGACGGCTCTTGTTAAGGTCTTCAATGTCTTCCATTTAAACACTGACAGTGGCAGAATTTCAGTCTTGGTATTATTGGATCTCAGTGCTGCATTCGACACGGTCAACCACAACATATTACTAGACAGACTTGAAAACAGGGTTGGACTTTCTGGCACATAACTAAAATGGTTTGAATCGTACTTAAAGGAGAGGGACTACTTTGTGTCTATAGGTAATCACACATCTGAGCTGACAAAAATGACATGTGGAGTTCCCCCGAGGCTCCATTCTGGGACCTCTTTTGTTTAACATTTACATGCTTCCACTGGCTCAGATTATGAAAAACAACAAAATATGTTACCATAATTATGCAGATGACACACAGATTTACATAACCCTTTCACCAGGGGACTATGATCCCATACAGGCGCTGAGTAACTGTATTGAGCAGGTCAACGGCTGGATGTGCCAGAATTTTCTTCAATTGAACAAAGATAAAACTGAAGTTATTGTTTTTGGAGCCAGGGAGGACCGGTTGAAAGTCAGCGCTCGACTTCAATCTGTAATGTTAAGAACCACAAATCAAGCCAGAAATCTTGGTGTAGTCATGGACTCAGACCTGAATCTGAGGAGCCACATTAAGACAATTACAAAGTCAGCCTTCTATCACCTGAAGAATATATCACGGATTAAAGGACTTATGTCTCAGCAGGACCTGGAAAAGCTTATCCATGCATTTATCTTCAGTCGACTCGACTACTGTAACAGTGTCCTTACAGGGCTCCCTAAAAAAATCCATCAGACAGCTGCAGCTGATTCAGAACGCTGCTGCTCGAGTCCTCACTAAGACCAAAAAAGGTGGATCACATCACTCCAGCTCTGAAGTCTTTACATTGGCTTCCTGTATGTCAAAGAATTGATTTCAAAATCCTGCTGTTAGTTTATAAAGCACTAAATGGTTTAGGGCCAAAATACATTTCTGATCTTCTGCTTCGTTACGAACCATCCAGACCTCTCAGGTCGTCTGGGGCAGGTTTGCTTTCTGTCCCCAGAGTCAAATCTAAACAAGGAGCGTTCAGTTATTATGCTCCGTATATCTGGAACAAACTCCCAGATAACTGCAGGTCTGCTGAAACTGTCAGTTCTTTTAAATTAAGACTGAAGACTTTTTCTTTTACCATTGTTTTTAATGAAATATTTAAGATTTTTCTTTTTACCACTACCTTTAACTAGTAGATTGATAACTTACACTGCACTGTAACATTTACTGTTTTCTTTGTTTTTAGTTTTTTTACCATTTTTATTTTATTTTATTTGCTTTTATTTATTTATATTTTATGTGTATTTTTTCAATTTCCCTATGTTGCTTTTAAACTTTTTATATTTCCCTGTTGCTTTTATGTTTTATGTTAAGCATTTTGAATGACCTTGTTGTTGAAATGTGCTATACAAATAAACTTGCCTTGCCTTGCCTTGGAAGCTGGACACCACAGACATAATAAGAAAAGAAGAAGAATATCCAGTCAGCTCCCTGCAGAAGTTAAATGTGAAAAGAGCTAAAGAGGCGTGCCTGGCAAGGACAAGCAGGAGAGGACAGACGCAGATACTACCAACAAAAATCTTATTTCTTGATAAGTTTTTTGTTTTTGTTTTGCAAAACAACACAATTGTGTAAGTTAATTAAAGTTGAGCTCACTCTGGGTTTGGTAATATTTTATTTGATGGATAGCTCTGGTGTGCATTATGTTAGCTAATGCTAGCACGTGGATTAATATATTTGTTAGCTAACGTTAGTTAGCATTTTTAATGGCTTCATAATCGAGACAGCAACTTTAGACTGCCTTAAACAGTGTTCGGAGTAACGCGTTACAAAGGTAACGCAATTAACGTTACAGTAATGTATTGCTTTTTGCTGAAAGGCACTTTTTAATGTTACTAAAATTTCGGTAATATACCATCTCAGTAACCCTGTTGCTGGAATTTGATGCATGAGATTTTAACAAGGCAGGCCTGTGCACGTGTGTATGAGCCCTCAATTCTGCTTTTGGACTGTTAAAATGACCAGTGAGGTCTTTATCAGAGTAAGAAATGCAACTAATATGTTGCTGTCTGTGTGCTAAAGAATAGGTTCACATTTTTATAGTCTACCTTAATACTCACATGTCCATGTTTACAGGAAGTTATTGGTCACTGTAATCATTATTATTCCTGCCCATATAGTCTGTGAAGACATCACCACAGTTGTCATTTTTGTATAAATTCATTCTAAAGTTTAGCGGAAGCTACTATGAATCATCAGCTAAGCATCTGTGTTAGACTATTCAAAAGTGGATATCTTCTAAAGGTACACTGTTTTTTAGAGATTTCTCTTCACTGCAACCATGGAGGGGTAATTATTACAGTGACCAATAACACAGTTATAACAGCAATGTTAAAGTGTACACGCGTATGTGAGAATTGTTTTAAGACGCGCTCGAAATTATGTTTTTATGTACTGCAATTCCTGACCACACGATATAATGTCATGTGGGCTTATATAAAATATTGCTCAACTTTATTTACATTTGTATGGTCAAAGATCCTGTATTCCACTGATAAAAGTTGAACCTACCCTTTGCCAACTTTAACCAACTTAATGCTAAACCCAGAGTTGGAATTTCCTGCCTTAGCTCAAGAAAATGAAATAAAGAATAATAATAAAGATTTGCTATAAGAATAGAATTACAGTGTTTATAATGAAACGCAAATGAAGAACTAAACTAGGTGGAAGTACTGGCCTGTCTGAATATTTATTATATCTCATTTGGAACTGCATTTTGTTTCTTTTAGGGCTTCCTGGGATCGTTGCCTCACTCAGATGGCTTAGAGGCCACGAAATCCTCAAAGGACCAGCTGAACCCTCACAAGCTCAATGTGCTCTTAGGTATATCTGGCTCCTGCACACCATCAGTGTTCTTACTCTCACTACATGTCAACGGGATCAGAATAAATAAACAAATATTCTTGTGAAAAAAGATTTAAAATATTGTTCTACATTAAGTAATTGGCTACTTTTGTACTTCACAAATTGACTGCTGTGTTAATTTGAAATGACATGTAGACAGCACAGTTGTTAAGCAAGTCTGAATGTTTGTGTTATTTGTTGTACCTGTTTAATAACATTTTATCATATACAGCTCCTTGGCTGAATGTACAGTGGTGTTTATGTAATGTTTTTGATCATGTTGTAATGGAAGAACTGAGCATTAACTGGGAGGGGTCCCTTGTGGAAAACCATTTCACCTGAAGCTAAAAAGTTAGCATTATCAGAACAGTTACCCTTGATGTCATATTGTGTTTCAGCAACTTTAAACAAAATTAAAAAATCAGACAATGGTTATTAATTAATTAGAGGTAATATTGCTTTGATATAGACAAAATATTTCCTTTTCCCTTCCACAGATGCTGTGCAGTCCTACTCAAAGATAACCGACCCTCCACTCCACAGGATAAGGATTGTGACATTTTTCAGTTTCAGTTTGGTTCCACCATTTGTACTGCATGCTTGTGACGGAGTACCTCCACTACATTTGAGTAAGCGCTTGGACTGCCATACCAACGAGCCTGGCTGCCGTTGCTGTCAGAGTTGCATGTTTGGTACCCTGTAGACCTGTGTTTGAATCTGGGCAGGGTGACTGCTCTCGCCTTTGTCCACATATGGTGTCAGAAGTGGTACGGCCGTGAGGTCATCTGAGCTGTGCCCAGAGTCCGGACCGTGTGAGGGACCCCCATGGGTAACATTAATAATGGGATGTGTATAGTGTACTTTTCAGTAATACTGATCATATGTCATCATTTTACTGATTTTATTTTTATTTGAAGGTATTTTGGTCAAGATGTGATACATGCTGCTGCATGCTATCTTTTAATGTACAGGAATTTCTTTTTGTAATGTAAACAAAATTAAAGTTTTTTAACACAACTAAGTATATTAAAATATATTGCAATTATCTTAAAGTTGACTGTAAGTATTTCTAAAATGACACTTAACATTCTTTAAGTTGTTCCAAAAAACACATTTAATATACACTTAGTATAGTACAATTAAAATATGATAAGTACATCCAAAAAAGTGCTACTTAAGTAGATTTCTTTTTCACTTGGGGGAAACTGATCAGATGTGAGTTCAGTACTTATTCGGCAAGTGTTTCCACCTCCCATTTAGCTCATTTACTCTTTTTCGACAAAGGCAAAAAACACCTCAAGCGAGCGTAAAAACTTTTTTGCGAAATTAAGGATTTTGTTTGGGAAAGCTGCCGTTTCCATCAACCTTTTCTAATGAGATAGTCTACTTCAAAATGCGCATAAAAAAACACATTTAGAAAATATCCTATAAAGTAAATATCATATCACATTGGCTGAAAAGGTTAAAGTTCATGGCCTGTCCTGTTGAAAAAAGTTACATAAGCATTGGGCTAGGCTACTGCTATTTAAAGTTTTTGTGACACAACAACAATTTCCTGCGGTGTTTCTGAGACCCTTTGGACTGAATAACAAGATTACTGTCATTTTGTTGTTTCCACTGGTTCTGCTTTGTTATTACCATTGTAGGAAAGTGTTTAGGCCTACTGTGATGAGGGATGACATCCGTTTTCAGTGCAAAACAATGCAGGAGTCTTACTTATAAGTCTAGGCATAACGCTGGTTTCAGGGATGTGAGAGTCATTAGTAATAACCCTCCTTCCACCACAGCTTAGCTGGGAAACTCTCTCCGTAGAAGCACAAAGGGACTTGAAGACTAAAAACTGTCTGTCGTGAGCTTGCAGGCGCGCATGAAGATATTTTCGCTTAGAGGTGCTGCACTGTAGAAATGCACGCATGACACGACTGTGTTGGCACGCACTTACACACTTTCCTTCAGCAAAGAGTGGTTACAAGCATGGTCGTATGAGGTCAGCGAGGTCCGGACCTCCGTAATTACATGTATTTATAAAATTATTCAAATAAAAACCACTGATAGCACGATCAACTTAAATGAAAGCCATGCGGGCGCAGCTGACCGTCGCTACCCTCATTTCAACTTGAAATACTGTTCCAAGCTCAGTGTCCACTCTTGGGAAAACACGTGAAGCACATGAAAACCTTGTGCGTGCACCGCTGCTTGCGGGCAGAATTTTGGACAATACATTTTGTGAATTTCGGGGCGGGTGAAATAGGGTGAAGGGTCTCCCCATTAAGAGAGACGCTGTGCGCTTTTATGCACGAGGAGGCACAGCAGCACATTACTCCTCCTTCTAGGTATAAAACTAGTTTTAGGGATGTGAGCAGTCACTTTAGTTGGCTGTAACCCTCTTTACCCCAACTGTCCACCACAGCTAGGCAGAGATGAGTGTTTGTGGGAAGGACGAGGAGGGCAGAGCGGAGTCTCCGGTATCCAGCTGTCTTTCCCTGAAGAGTGACCAGTCCAGAGAGATTCCTCTTGAACAATTCAACACAAAGTTCTCCTTATTCTGTTAGCCTTGTGGAATAAATCAAGCGACCGGATGTTTTAAATGTGGGGCACAATAGATGCCCTGTCAGAACGTCTTGATATTAGAGTGTGCAAATATTAGTGGCTCTCAAACTTTTTCTGTCATGCCTCCATTTGGAAGAAATAAACATTTGCAACAAAAAACAGACTTGTAATCACATAATATGACCATAAACACATGGGAGTTTCCAGATCAGACTCTTCATTATGCGGCTAAATTTTGTGCCAATTGAGTATTAATTTACAGAAGCATCATATGGTGCGCCACTGCTTTCAGTGTCTGATGTGAACTTGTGTCACTGATTTTCTTGTTCTAAATATTACAGACTGAACCTTTAATAATAAAGGTAATAATTCTGAAATGCACTATAATATCCATAACTATGTTTTCAGTGGTGTATAAGGACATAATAACATACATACATAATGAACCAGTATGTTTTTTTTACCTTAGAATGAGCCATTTCTATCTAGATACATTGCAGGTCCCCTTACATGGACGTCGCCATGTTTCTACAGTAGCCCAAAAGGACAAACTGCTCTACAGTGCGCGTTTCGTCACTACGTTGAATACGTACAAAGTAAATCAGTAGTAGTCTTCTGGTTTGTTTGAAGTAAAAAGTGAAGTGAAAATTGGACAAATAAGAGGGCCAACATGTATTCAGCACAAGAACCGACAAAGCGTGTCGGACACCTTAGCTGCTGCTCTGTGCTTGCAAAGGGAGGGGTGAGTGATGACTGATGATGCATTCAGTTGTGTTGGAATAATCTGATTTTTTTTCTCTCCTTGAATCTTTATTGCAAAAGAGAAATAAAGTGGGAAATAAAGAAGTATACAGAATAGAAATAATAAAAACTTTGCCAGGGGTAGTATATATTATATTAAGATATTAAAAGAGGAAAATTGTCTTGGCACATACAGAGATTTTGGGAACTAAATGGGAAAGAAAGGCCTCTGCTTGATTAAATCAACTTCACTTTTATAAATCTCTACATTACAGTATTGTGCATTTCCAGTTTTTACTACATTTCTTCTGGTCCAAATGCAAGGATTCATGGAGTACGACATATAAGGACAGAATCGATATGTAAAATGTAAATTTTTCCTTAGGGGTGGGTCATAATTAATTTTAGGTAATTTGAGACAGAAGAACTTCCACATCCACACAGACTGCCATCATCTGTCGAGCGTGAACAACCCAGACATCGGTGCTTTCACTGCCAGCTTGAAACTAACACATAGAAGCACATATACAGGTAAAAATAAACTGTAAACTGATGTACAGGGTGTGTGTGAGGATGTTTGTGTTCCAGCAGTTGGATAATAGTATTGCTGCTGAGTGATTGATTGCTTCTTATGTAAAAAAAAACGTAGACAAAGAGGACATGTTCTGTGTATAAAAATGTGTAGATTCAAATTCGCTCAAAGGATCACCACGATCCTCTGTCTTTCTACCGTTTCATAAACACCATGCTGTGTGAAAGGTTCTGTCACTTCCTGTACTTTATCAATCAGAATTCTGACAATGTCATAATGTTGATGATGTCATAAACACCATGCTGTATAAAAGGTTCTGTCACTTCCTGTACTTTATCAATCAGAATTCTGACAATGTCATAATGTTGATGATGTCATAAACACCATGCTGTATAAAAGGTTCTGTCACTTCCTGTACTTTATCAATCAGAATTGTGACAATGTCATAATGTTGATGATGTCATAAACACCATTCTGTGTGAAAGGTTCTGTCACTTCCTGTACTTTATCAATCAGAATTCTGACAATGTCATAATGTTGATGATGTCATAAACACCATGCTGTATAAAAGGTTCTGTCACTTCCTGTACTTTATCAATCAGAATTCTGACAATGTCATAATGTTGATGATGTCATAAACACTATTCTGAGGGGAATGTGATGTCACTGCCTGTACTTTATGACATCTTCAACATTCCAAAGATCAAAGTCACTGAGTGAACACATTTTAACACTTCAACTCTTCAATCTAACATCTGAATCATTTACAACTGAGCTTCGTGTACAGAGCCCAGAAAAAGAAACTTGTTGAAAAATGGATATGGACTTAGAAGCAGTCATTCAACAACTTGAAGGCATTAATATCCAACTGCAAAGGTATCCGAAGCAAGGTCAGAAAAAACAACTGGCAGAGCACCATGAAAATAGCCGAACTCTAAAAGGATTGGATGCAATGTCCATGGCTATGAAAGTGGCAAAAGAAGCCATTTTAATAGCCAAGGAAGCTTTGGGAAAAGAACTTCAGGAGCTAAACCATATGCGACCTGACAAAGCCTGGGATGAGAAGTGTAAGAACATCAAGGCAGAGCACTTAGCAGCAAGCCAGCAAAATGGGGCACTGCAACAACAAATTCAGGAGCTCAGGAAAAAACTCCAAAATGAACCAGCTTTGGAGGAAATGTGTAAGGTCATGAAGGAGGAAACTGAGGTCATGAGGCTCCAGAATTACAGCATACAAGGAGATCCGGGAGCTCAAAGAAAAGTGCAGAAATTTAAATGCTTTGGATGAAATGTATGATCAACTGAAAGCAGAGAATGTGGCGATTAGCCAGCAAAATGACAACCTGAGACAAGAGATTCAGGAGATAGCCAAAGATCTCCGTAATGAAAAGGCTCTGCAGGAAATTATTGATCAAATGGAAGTGTCAAAAGTGGCCATCAGCCAGCAGAACGCTGCACTGAAAGAACAACAGCAGAAGCTCTACAAAGATTATGAAGATCAAAAGATTTTCAGTGTCATGTGTAGGGAGAAGTTGCAAATCGTGGAAGTTATGCGCCAACAAAATGAAAACATCAAACTACGCATTCAGAGCCTTACCAGAAGGATCCAGAACAGAAAAGCCATGAAGGACAAGTATAAAGCCCTGAATTCAGAAAAAAAAGATGTTTCTGCAAAACAAAATGAGCTTCTTAAAGAACTTCGGTCGCTCTACTCAAAGCATGATAGCATGCCAGACTATGAAGGCAAGTTTGGTCCACTGAGACAGGAGATTGAAGCCTTAAGAAGACACAACGATGAACTCCATCAAGAAATCAAACAGTGCATTGAGGAGATGGAAAACAAAACCGTCATAAAGGAAATGTATAAAGAATTTAAAGTAGAGAAAAAGAATCTAACTCAGCGAAATAACATCCTGAAAAAAGAAATTCAGAAGGTGGAGAAAAGTCTTGTAAAGGAACAAGCTTTGGTAGACAGGAATAATGTCATGAAAGAAGAAAATGAAGCCTTGAGCCAACAAAACGACACATTACAACGCGAGGTTGAAGAGCTCTCCGCCAGACTACAAAGTGAACAAATGCTGGAGGTCATGAATAAATCGCTGACAATGGAAAAAGATGCCATGGGCCGACGAAATGACGTACTTCGACAAGAGGTCCAGGAGCTCAATGAAAAGTTGAACAGCGAAAGAGCTTTAGAAAGTGCGGGCAACGCGATGAAGGCTGAGAAAGAGAACATCGGCCAAGAGCCCTCCGCACATACGATGCTTAGCTCACCTGTGAGGCTGGGAAAATTCCAGCCTCACACAAAAAGGTGCTGGTTCAATTCCTGGGCCTGACTCTTTTTGTGTGAGCTGGATTTTTGTCTGCGTTTGTATGTTTTTCCCCGTGTCTGCGTGTGTTCGCTCCAGCTTCCCCTACATCATAAAACATATTTATAATATAGATTCTAAATTGGCCTAAAAAAAACAAACAATACCTAAAACCAGGGCAGCACAGTGGTGCAGTGGTTAGCACTGTCACCTCAGATCAAGAAGGTCCAGGGTTCAAACCTTGGTCGTCTGCGTTTCTGTGTTTAGTTTGTATGTTTCTCCCCGTGTCTGTGTGTGTTCGCTCCAGCTTCCCCTACCTCATAAAACATATTTATAATATAGATTCTAATTGGCCTAAAAAAACAAACAATACCTAAAACCAGGGCAGCACAGTGGTGCAGTGGTTAGCACTGTCACCTCAGATCAAGAAGGTCCAGGGTTCAAACTTTGGTCGTCTGCGTTTCTGTGTGTAGTTTGTATGTTTCTCTGCGTGGGTTCGCTCCAGCTTCCCTACCTCATAAAACATATTTATAATATAGATTCTAAATTGGCCTAAAAAAAACAAACAATACCTAAAACAAGGGCAGCACAGTGGTGCAGTGATAGCATTGTCACCTCAGAGCAAGAAGGTCCAGGGTTCAAACTTTGGTCGTCTGCGTTTCTGTGTGTAGTTTGTATGTTTCTCTGCGTGGGTTCGCTCCAGCTTCCCCTACCTCATGAAACATATTTATAATATAGATTCTAAATTGGCCTAAAAAAAACAAACAATACCTAAAACAAGGGCAGCACAGTGGTGCAGTGGTTAGCACTGTCACCTCAGAGCAAGAAGGTCCAGGGTTCAAACCTTGGTCGTCTGCGTTTCTGATTTTGTGTGTTTCTCCCTGTGTCTGCGTGGGTTTTCTCCTGGTGGTCCAGCTTCCCCCCCACCGTCAAAAGACATGCAGGTTAATTGGTGACTCTAAATTGTGCTTATGTGTGTGAGTGGATGTTTATTTCTATGTGCCCTGTTATGCTGTTCAATTTTCTCCCCTCTTTGCCACCTCGCCAGGTGTTCCATTTTCCTCCTTATATAATATATACATTCGAAAATGACCTAAAAAAATAAAAAATAAAATTAAAAAATGTGATTATTTCTGGTATTTATTAATAAATAGTTGATAGTTTATAGTTGTTCCAATTTTGATGCGTTTTTGCTAAAAAAGATCACATTTTTCCCACACCCGCTTCTCTGCAATGGCTCCCTGTATAATCCTGAATATAATTTAAAATCCTTGCGCTCATCTACAAAGCCCTTAATGGTCAGGCACCATCATATCTTAACCCTCCCGCTGCCCCGGCTTTGCGTAGACACGGCGCGTCCTCCTCGGGGTCAAAGTGCCCCGCGATCCGCCTCGTCAGCACAAGCGGGACAGTAGGCGAGCGTGCAGCTTTCGCAGAGAAATTTCATGCACCCGTGGAAGACGGTGTGCGTTTTGCGATCCCTTTTCAGCGGGCACAACTGACACCTCTTTCTCTTGCTGTGTGCTTGGGACCGGCCGAGTGGAGCTGCGTACCCGGGACCAGCAGAGTGGAGCTGTGTGCTTGGGACCAAGCAGAGTGGAGCTGTGTGCACGGACCAGCAGAGTGGAACTGTGTGCTCGGGAGCAGCAGAGTGGAACTGTGTACATGGGACCGGCCGAGTGGAGCTGTGTACATGGGAGCAGCAGAGTGGATCTGTGTGCTCGGGACCAGCCGAGTGGAGCTGTGTGGAGCTGTGCTCGGGACCAGCAGAGGGGAGCCGTGTACATGGGACCGGCCGAGTGGAGCTGTGTGCTTGGGACCAAGCAGAGAGTGGAGCTGTGTGCACGGACCAGCAGAGTGGAGCTGTGTGCACGGACCAGCAGAGTGGAGCCGTGTACATGGGACCGGCAGAGTGGAGCTGTGTGGAGCTGTGTGCTGGAGAGCAGGGACCAGCAGAGTGGAGCAGTGTACATGGGACCGGCAGAGTGGAGCTGTGTGGAGCTGTGTGCTGGAGAGCAGGGACCAGCAGAGTGGAGCTGTGTGGGGCAGTGTACATGGGACCAGCAGAGTGGATCTGTGTGCTCGGGACCAGCAAAGTGGAGCAGTGTACATGGGATCAGCAGAGTGGAGCTGTGTGGAGCTGTGTACATGGGACCAGCAGAGTGGAGCTGTGTTGAGCTCTGTACTTGGGACCAGCAGAGTGGAGCTGTGTGGAGCTGTGTACATGGGACCAGCAGAGTGGAGCTGTGTTGAGCTCTGTACTTGGGACCAGCAGAGTGGAGCTGTGTGGAGCTGTGTACATGGGACCAGCAGAGTGGAGCTGTGTTGAGCTGTGTACTTGGGACCAGCAGAGTGGAGCTATGTGGAGCTGTGTGCTCGGGAGCAGCAGAGTGGATCTGTGTGCTCGGGACCAGCCGAGTGGAGCTGTGTGGAGCTGTGCTCGGGACCAGCAGAGTGGAGCTGTGTGGGGCAGTGTACATGGGACCAGCAGAGTGGAGCTATGTGGAGCTGTGTGCTCGGGAGCAGCAGAGTGGATCTGTGTGCTCGGGACCAGCCGAGTGGAGCTGTGTGGAGCTGTGCTCGGGACCAGCAGAGTGGAGCTGTGTGGGGCAGTGTACATGGGACCAGCAGAGTGGAGCTATGTGGAGCTGTGTGCTCGGGACCAGCAGAATGGAGCCGTGTGGGGCAGTGTACATGGGATCGGCCGAGTGGAGCTGTGTGCTTGGGACCAAGCAGGGAGTGGAGCTGTGTGCTCGGACCAGCAGAGTGGAGCTGTGTGCTCGGGACCAGCAGAGTGGAGCTGTGTACATGGGACCGGCAGAGTGGAGCTGTGTGCTGGAGAGCAGGGACCAGCAGAGTGGAGCTGTGTGGGGCAGTGTACATGGGACCAGCAGAGTGGAGCTATGTGGAGCTGTGTGCTCGGGAGCAGCAGAGTGGATCTGTGTGCTCGGGACCAGCCGAGTGGAGCTGTGTGGAGCTGTGCTCGGGACCAGCAGAATGGAGCCGTGTACATGGGATCGGCCGAGTGGAGCTGTGTGCTTGGGACCAAGCAGGGAGTGGAGCTGTGTGCTCGGACCAGCAGAGTGGAGCTCTGTGCTCGGGAGCAGCAGAGTGGAGCTGTGTGGGGCAGTGTACATGGGACCAGCAGAGTGGAGCTGTGTGCTCGGGAGCAGCAGAGTGGAGCTGTGTGGGGCAGTGTACATGGGACCAGCAGAGTGGAGCTGTGTGGAGCTGTGTGCTCGGGAGCAGCAGAGTGGAGCTGTGTGGAGCTGTGCTCGGGACCAGCGGAGCTGTGGGCTCGCAGACTCCCTTGGAACAGGGAGGGTGTCTAGTGTGTTTGCTAGTTTAGTGTTTTTAGGTAAAACCTACACCTTCTCATTTGGTCAAGAAGTCTGCTTCCCCACCCGTGACTGCTGTGCATTTTTGACCCACTCCTTGGGGTCAAGGTGTCCCGCGATCCGCCTCGTCAGCACAAGCGGGACAGTAGGGGAGCGCCCAGAGAAATTTCATGCACCCGCGGCAGACGGTGTGCGTTTTGCGATCCCTTTTCAGCGGGCACAACTGACACCTCTTTCTCCTGCCAGCCGCCCGTGTCGCTCCGCGGGAGGAGACAGCCGCCGCGGCAGTCTTGGCTCGCCTGGGTCGTCATCGTGGGCCGTCTCGTCGTTCTTCCCGTTCCACTCCTTCTCGTCCTTCTTCTCGTCCTTCTCGTTGTCGATCCCCCGAGTAGGACTCGGCGCGAACGGATCTGACGAGCGCCGCGGAGGCTTCGGCGCGAGGGAGACGGCGCCTCCTCTGGAGCACCTTTGGTGGCGTTGTAGCGGAGGACGAGGTCCGGCTTGCGGTATCGGCGATCGCTGACGGCGTCCTGGCGCGTCGGGGCACAGCGTCTTGCTCATCAGCAGCACATTTCTGTTTTTCTTGGGCACGTATGAGACCAGAGCGGTGGCGCCCGCGAAGGTGAACTTTGAGGAGAAGACGGCCCTCCCCTTGGCGGCGAGCAGCGTGGGCGGAAGCTCGGGCTTGTTCTTGCGCACCGTTCCGAGCATGGTGAGGTTTCGCTCGAGGAGTCGCCGGCCGAGCTCGTAAGCACAAGCGGGACAGTAGGCGAGCGCCCAGAGTTCGCAGAGAAATTTCATGCACCCGCGGCAGACGGTGTGCGTTTTGCGATCCCTTTTCAGCGGGCACAACTGACACCTCTTTCTCTTGCTGTGTGCTTGGGACCAGCCGAGTGGAGCTGCGTACATGGGACCTGCCGAGTGCAGCTGTGTGGAGCTGTGTGCTGGGGAGCAGGGACCAGCAGAGTGGAGCTGTGTGGGGCATTGTACATGGGACCAGCAGAGTGGAGCTGTGTGGGGCATTGTACATGGGACCAGCAGAGTGGAGCTGTGTGCTTGGGACCAGCAGAGTGGAACTGTGTACATGGGACCTGCCGAGTGCAGCTGTGTGGAGCTGTGTGCTGGGGAGCAGGGACCAGCAGAGTGGAGCTGTGTGGGGCATTGTACATGGGACCAGCAGAGTGGAGCTGTGTGCTCGGAACCAGCAGAGTGGAGCCGTCTACATGGGACCGGCCGAGTGGAGCTGTGTGGAGCTGTGTGCTGGGGAGCAGGGACCAGCAGAGTGGAGCTGTGTGGGGCATTGTACATGGGACCAGCAGAGTGGAGCTGTGTGGAACTGTGAGCTCGGGAGCGGCAGAGTGGATCTGTGTGCTCGGGAGCGGCAGAGTGGATCTGTGTGCTCGGGACCAGCCGAGTGGAGCTGTGTGCTCGGGACCAGCAGAGTGGAGCTGTGTGGAGCAGTGTGCTGGGGAGCAGGGACCAGCCGAGTGGAGCTGTGTACATGGGACCGGCCGAGTGGAGGTGTGTGGAGCTGTGCTCGGGACCAGCAGAGTGGAGCCGTGTACATGGGACCGGCCGAGTAGAGTTGTGTGGAGCTGTGCTCAGGACCAGCAGAGTGGAGCTGTGTAGAGCAGTGTGCTGGGGAGCAGGGACCAGCCGAGTGGAGCTGTGTACATGGGACCGGCCGAGTGGAGGTGTGTGGAGCTGTGCTCGGGACCAGCAGAGTGGAGCCGTGTACATGGGACCGGCCGAGTAGAGTTGTGTGGAGCTGTGCTCGGGACCGGCCGAGTGGAGCTGTGTGCTTGGGACCAAGCAGAGAGTGGAGCTGTGTGCACGGACCAGCAGAGTGGAGCTGTGTTCTCGGGGGTAGCAGAGTGGAGCTGTGTGGAGCAGTGTACATGGGACCAGCCGAGTGGAGCTGTGTGGAGCTGTGTGCTGGGGAGCAGGGACCAGCAGAGTGGAGCTGTGTGGGGCAGTGTACATGGGACCAGCAGAGTGGAGCTGTGTGGAACTGTGAGCTCGGGAGCGGCAGAGTGGATCTGTGTGCTCGGGACCAGCCGAGTGGAGCTGTGTGCTCGGGACCAGCCGAGTGGAGCTGTGTGCTCGGGAGCAGCAGAGTGGATCTGTGTGCTCGGGAGTAGCCGAGTGGAGCTGTGTGGAGCTGTGCCCGGGACCAGCAGAGTGGAGCCGTGTACATGGGACCGGCCGAGTGGAGCTGTGTGCTGGGGGCTGCGAGGGAGACGGCGCCTCCTCTCGAGGAGCGGCCGGACGAGCGCCTTGCCCAGCTGCTCGAGGAAGACGCGCCGCTTGTTGCGCTTGCGCGGCATCCACCCGGGGTTGATCTCTCGCCACAGGACAAAGGCGTTGTACGCAGACACGTCGAGGACATTGTGGAACACGACGAGAGGGCCAGCGAGCCGTCATTCTCCTGCAGCTGTACATGGCGATCACCTTGTCCAGGTTGTCGACGCCTCCTTTGGTGGCGTTGTAGCAGAGGACGAGGTCCGGCTTGCGGTCTCAGTGTCGTGCTCATCAGCAGCACGTTTCTGTTTTTCTTGGGCACGTACGAGAGGTGGCCCCCGTGAAGGCGAACTTTGAGGAGAAGACGGCCATGCCCTTGGTGGCGAGCAGCGTGGGCGGAAGCTCGGGCTTGTTCTTGCGCACCGTTCCGAGCATGGTGATTTTTCGCTCGAGGAGTCGCCGGCCGAGCTCGTAAGAGGTGAAAAAGTTGTTACAGGTTACGCCGCAGGGACCCTCGAGGCCCTCGGTCAGGTCGATTCAACTGAATTTATATTCAAATATATATATATATTTATCACCATTTTATACATTTCATACTTGTTTTACACACACACACACACACACACACACACACACACAAAAAAAACAACAACAACAACAACACGGCAATACCTCTGAAGGGAACCAGCTGCTCGTCCACCATTATCTCGGGCCTGCGGATGCTGCGGTGGCTGCGGACGCTGCCGACCGTCCTGATGCTGCCGACGGTCCTGATGCTGCAGTGCTCGTAGTCGTCGCGTGTCCCCGTGTGAGATGCTGACACGTGGAGGACCATGTGATTGCACCGTTTTTGGACACAAATGTTTGTCTCTCTTCATCTTCTTCTTCTTCTTCTTGTTCTTCTTCTTGTTCTTCATCATCTTGTTCTTCCTCGCTCTCCTGGCCGCTCTCCTGACCGCTCTCATAGTCCTCAAAGTCTTTGTCCAACACGTATTCGTCGTCAGAGTCGTCAGAGTACCGGTCGTCGTCCCGGTTGTCGTTGTCCCGGTTGTCGTTGTCCCGGTCCCCGGGGTCTGGAACGCTCATGGCTCTTTGTTTTGTTTTTTTGTTTTTTTCGCAGCCCCGGTTGTGTTTCGGGCAGTGTGTTTGGGCACGCTTTCCGCTACACTTTCTACGTCTCGGTCACGGGGGTGTCTTGGTGCGATCGCTCGAGACGTGGTCTTTCTTTTTTGTTTTTCTCATTAGTAGGCTTATTTTATCGCTATTTATTACTCAAATAGAAAGAGCTTATTACAGCTAAAACATGACAAGACACAAATGTGAATACTTGTCTTATCGCTCATGTTTGCCGGACGCCAGGTCTGTGGTCATAACTTACAAAATAACTTACAAAATAGCTCTTATCAGTTATAGGAAGTTTTGCGTGTCTGTAAACAGTGCAGTTAAATATGTTGTGCCTCAGGGGACGGTCTTAGGACCCATTTTGTTTTCCTGGTATCTGCTTCCCCTTGGACATATTATTCATAAAAATGGCACTTCTTTTCATATTTATGCTAATGGCACACAAATATACAGACCCTGGAATGCGGAGTTCACTTAACAACTGCTGTTGTGAAGTTAAAAAACGGATAAATAATCAAATATAAATAAATAGTCAAATAATTTCCTCCAGCTGAACTCAGACAAAACAGAAATCCTGGTCATCGGGTCCCAGCAGATGGCAAAACAAATACTGCCATCTGCTGGTTCCCTAGTAAATCACATTAAGCCTGTGACAAAGAACCTTGGTGTTTGGTTTGATAGTCATTTAAATTTCGAGCAGCACACCACAAAGCTTGTTCAATCATGTTTTTATCAACTTAGAAATATAGCAAACATTCGATCTATGATAACTTTGAAAGGCCACCAAGACCATTTTACACGCCTTCATCTCATCACGCCTGGATTATTGCAACAGCCTTTTCACCTGTTTAACCCAAAAATCTATTGATCGACTCCAGACTGTCCAGAACTCAGCTGCCAGGCTTTTAACCAGAACAAAGAAATATGACCACATTACTCCTATTTTAGCTTCATTACACTGGCTCCCAGTATGTTTTAGAATTGACTTTAAAATTCTATTGATCACTTTTAAAGCTCTTCATGGCCTCTCGCCTTGTTATATTTCTGAACTTTTAGTCCCATACACACCAGCACGTACCTTGAGATCCTCGGGCAGAGGTCTGATGTCTGTTCCAGAGTCTCGACTGAAAACTAAAGGGGACAGAGCTTTTGCTGTCAGGGCCCCGAGGCTCTGGAACAGCCTGCCCGAGGAAATCAGGTCTGCTGAGTCAGTGAACTCTTTTAAGTCCCTTCTTAAAACATACTTTTATAGGAGAGCCTTTCCCGGTCTTATTTGACTTTATTTTATCCCTTTTTATTTTATTCTATTTTACAAATTTTATATTTATCTTAAACGTGTATTTTAGTCTTTTCAATGTTTTCATGCTTTCATCTTGTATTGTTTTTGTATTATTGTCTTTACACTTGTTAAAGCACTTTGTAACTTGTTTTTGAAAAGTGCTCTACAAATAAAGATTATTATTATTATTATTATACTTCATTCTGAACAGTTCCCTAAACTTTCATGCTTACAAGCAGCCTAGGTTCTAACTGCCTGCAAAAAGCCTCTGTAAAACAGGATGCTACTCTTTGCTGTCACTTCAAGCCATCTGGTACCAAGAATTTAATAACTATATATCAGTTAACAAATTTAGAAGAAGAATGAAAAGAGGGCAAACTGTGTCAAGGAGGGAGTTTAGTTGGTGGGTATTTTGAAGACTACATCACCTATTTGAGAATAAAAGGATTTTTGTCTGACAGGGAGATCTTTCCAGCCTTCTAACGGGTTGATATCTACTGGACTCCAGATGATTTTAATTTAGGTTTCAGTCTACAGACTACATTATATAGTAGATAAAAGCACTCAAGCTCGAACAATCTGCACAGTGGGTGACCAAGAGAGAATTTCAGGGATTTCCCAGTTACTACTTTACTTCTAAAAATAGCCAACCAGACTGTACGTGGTTATTTTTGGTTAGTTTGACTTTTACACATAAAAAAACATTTTGATTTGTTGTGTGTGAACTTCACACTAAGCTACTTGTGTTCTATTCCTATCTGGAAAACAGAGGATAATAAAAACAGTTTTGCTTATAGTCTTACTCATGCCCACACCCAGTGACAAAGAAGGTAAAACTTGAAACGTGTAAGGACCTGTGTACCACTCACAGAGGTCATGGCAGAGCTGCACACAAAGGATGTCTCTGCGAGAGACGAGGAGTTCTGGCTACCTCTCATTCAAGAGACTGTACAAGTCGTCCTGCCAAGTAACCCACCCTGTGCCAGCACACAACAAAACAACTCATTCCATACAAGATGTACAATGCAAAAAACCACAAAACATCACAAACAAATAATTATGTAGAGATAAATAAGACTAAGACTTTATCTAACATTTGGAAATACAACCTCCTTTTGTTTCAGATGCTATTAACCTTTTTTTATTGGTTACTGCTCTCAAGGATTCCTTGCAGTGAGGCAATTTGAACACAAAAGCTCTTCCAATTAACGAGAGCATCAGTAGAATAGAGTGAAGGAAGGTGATTCCACATCTGCTGTTCGACCATTAACACGGTCCTGGCTTTTATATATCCCAGCCTTTGACCTATATCCTTCCACTTCATTTTCTAGTCTCTGGAACTGAGGTGTGTTGATGATTTCATGAGTTGGTGCAACTCTGTGTGGCCGTGGATGGGATCAATAAACACCTGGCAGAAGACAGGACAACAAAGAGCTGTGAAAACCATTCATAAATCAAAACAGAAGAGTGCCAATAAGTCCAGCCTCTGTGTTTATCTTTTTGTGGCAGGGTGGTCTCAACAAAGACACCAGGAGATAATATATATATACATATAAGAATTAAACCAGAATGCAAAATAAAACAAGACAGGTTTAAGTAAGAAACAGCGAGGTAAAATGCGGCTCCGGTCTTTGGGCCCTGACAGAAAAAGCTCGCTCGCCTCTGGTCTTTAGCAGTGACTCTTGCAAAGCTACAGGCCCACTGCTTGAGGAACTATGTGAAGGCTCGTGTGGACTAACAGTTCAGTAATATAGCTAAGTGCCTGGCCACAGAATGCTTTAAATTTGAAAATCTATTTGAGAACAAACCAGCCAGTGTAAAGAGCAGGATGAAACTGGAAACACAAATGCAAAGCTTCCACTTTTGCTAAGAGGTCTCTGAAAGACCCATAAGATTCACCCTCAAGGATCTAGCAACAAGTCTTTCTTCACTTCACACAATCATCTGCTTTAACAATTTTTTCCTCCAGGCTTGTAATCTTAATTTGTGAGCAGGGATACCACAGCCCAACACCTGTGATTTTGTTGTGCTGGATAACAGAGCAAACATAATTGTTTTGATGTTGAATTATACAACACATAATAAAAACACAGCAGTGAAGTGACAGTTTAGCCACCAGAGCTACTACAGAGAGCTGTCACTGTGATATGCTAATAGAAGTAGTGCAAATGCAAATAAAGATTACTGTGATAATATAAAATGCAACTTGAAGATAATTAAATATATAAACATACAATTGTACAAAAGGTTGACAACAGACTGTGTAGCAGCCTGACGACAGAATGCCGGTCAGCATTTGATTTCACCCCGCCATTGAAGAGAAGAGGCAAAACCTTCCCTCAGCAGCCATGTTTCCATCCAATTGTCATGCGAATTTCAAGCTGACTTTTGAAATGTCGCAAAAAAAGTGAAAAACCATTGCTAATTAGGTGCGTTTCCATCAGCCGGTTTAGAGCGAATAAACCAGGCTACGACAAGCGTAGTTACGTCAGTAGCTGACGTTACACGTGGCTGTAATAAACAAGACATATGCGTTCCATACCAGAAACAAAACCAGCTGCATGGACCTGAGGACCATGGATGTGAGAAAAATTGAGGGAGATCTTCAGGAATGCGTTTCAAGCAGGCACGCTGATACCAGCCACGTCTCCGCGCGTAATGGGAACATCCGGCAAGACCCCAGGTCAAAAAGTGCTCTTAAAGGCACTGAAAATATACTTGATATTCACATAGTATGCTTATAGTACATTCATACTTAGAACATGCTTACTACAAGTATATTAAAGATATATTCTCCTGAGCTTTAACATACTTCTCAAAAGTATTCTTTGAATAAATTGGTAATAAATATGTACTTAATTAAACTTTTAATAAATATGCTTAAAAAAAAGTATGTTTTTTACAACATTTTAGTTTATTAAAAATATATTTATTTAACTCTCAGTAAATACTATTTAGGTGTATTTTGTGGAAGTACATTGTTAAACAATTTCACTTTTAGTGGGTTAAAAATATATTGCCAAATATGCTTCATTGTGTAGGCTGCTGCAAAATATTGTAATTATTTATGTAATTGCCACATGTTTCAGCCTGATTTCAAGAAGTATGATTTTTAAAACATATTTTTTAACATTAAAATATGTATGTATTATTTATTTTTCTCATTTATTTTCTTTCTTTTAATTTTTTTAAATTAGGTAAATAGCTAGTCGAGATCAGAGACCTCTTTCATAAGGGTAACATGGCCCAGAAGGAAGTTTTTAACTTAACAAACAACAACATATAGAAATAAGCATACTTTAAATCATAATGCAGTTATACTTGTTTCTGTTTGTAAACAGGAAACACATGTGTGCACAGGGGCGAAGTGTGCCCTCCCGCCCAGCCCACTAGTGCAGTGCATTCAGTTGGACCAATCAGAATCAATTTTCAAATCGACAACACAATCACACAGCGTGAAAGTCCGCTTCACGAAAGTTAATGTGTGCACTGTCGTTGAGAGAGGGAAGCTATTTTTGGCCAGAAATAATTTTATTTCTCAGGTTTCCTTTGTTTTACTTTACCGACTCAGACTTGGAATGCTTCTACATGATTCCTGCTTTCTTACAGTGCTACAGACGCTTTGCTGCTTGCTCTTGCCTCTGCTTGCATTCTTTTGCTTAAACTTACATACTGCACATCGGGACCAATGATGTTGTGAAGCAACAGTCTGAAGTGTTGAAAGAGGATTTTAATAATCTGTTGAACACAGTCAGCTCTTCTGCAATCTAGCTTCACTCATAAAACTGAGGGTGGGAGGGTTAGACTCGATAAGGACAGCTGCACTGTTATCTTGGCCCAACCAAGTTTCAGTGAAAAACATGAAATTAAGATAACACACTCACCATGCTTTTTCTGTTACCTGTCAAGACAGGGATGGAGAAGACTACCAGCACACAAGAGTCATTAGTGCTATTTTCCTTGTAGCCTGGACCCAGCACATATCAGTCAGAGATTACTGGGCTTTTTCGCCATTGCGGAGCGGGAGGACGGGCTGGGCGCTGTATTTGTGACACATGTCAAACCTGGAGGACTTAGAACCAGAGGTGGAGGTGGACAGTGAGGGGGGTTTATGGTAGAGAAAATGGGAGTGGAGTGAGGGAAGGTGCGGGGAGTAAATTTGGTCCCAGTTCTAACCAGGCTTCCATGTGATCAGTGAAGTCCAACAGGGGGGAGAGGGGATAAAGGGTGTCTGGAGATAAGGGTGACCTAGATAGGGATTGGGGGGGTAGAGATGGTGAATCCTCACTGTTGGTTTTCAGTGAGGGAGGTGCTCTTGGCTCAGATGTCTCCTGTGATCAGAGCTGTCTTCTGGAGTGGGTTGGGGTGGCTCTCCTTCAAGGTTTCTGGCGTGTTGTGTTATGTCTTCTTCTTGTTTAGATTCCTCTTGTCTCTTGTCCTTGGCAGAGGGAACAGATGAGTGACGCAGAAAGTAAAACAGGTTGGAGCTGAACAATTTTACTCCTGACTTGTTAAGGCGAAGTCCATCTGCCTTAAAAAGATGTCTGAAATGATGATGAAATGCACTGAATGGACAGTATATGGCGTTGAGAGCCACGTGTTCAATGCCATCAATCTGCTGAATCTCTCAGCTCCTTTTCGGATTGGCGGTATAGGGCCACTGATAAACACCTCAGGAGGTGGAGTTGCCATTTTTTTTAATGACTCCCTCCAATTCAAAGAGATGTCTTATGGGAATTTTGCTTCTTTTGAATATGTGGCTATGTGTGATGACTTTTGTGAACTACTGTCTATAACCTGTATTGACTTTAACTGTGTAGTTATTGTTGGTGTAGCAAACCTAGATTTAGTTATGCATTTTAATACATTTATGAGAATTAATACCCAATTATGAATTTTAATATTCATAAAATAAAACAATATTCCTCGTTAAGGGCACCACTGGAGTTGTTATAATCCTAGAGTCTAGGTAGTTTTGAATAATTATACAATTATTACTAGTGATCAGTTAGTTAATAATCGCTCAATTATCTTAAATCAATCAGTCAGTCTCATATCTAAAAGGGTCAATTCTCTTGGCAGGAACTATAAATAGGCAACACACACAGCTCTTGATTATATGACAGTGAATTTATTCTCTAACTAATGTGAAAAAAGATGGTTGAATACAGGGAAAATAAACAATTGCTGAGCAATGAGCCTGGAGGTTCGATTGTGGGAAGCATTTGGCTCATACGGCATAGGAGAACTAATGAAAGTAAGCTAACACTATGAGTTTAGGAGTTAAAAAGGAAATATCTGACCACAGAATGTGTGTTAGGTCTTACTGCTTGTCGACGGCCTGCTTTGGCCTGTTGCACGGGTCCCACGCTAGCTGCCCGATCCTGGCTTTTTGCTAGGGATTCTCCGGGGTTCTCCGTCTGGCAATTTGGCTGTTTTCAGGTTTCCTTCGTTGCTGCTGGCGAGACCACGTGGCTTGGTCTGGCTTAAAAATGGAACTTGGTCGTTCCTGAATTAGTCCAGTGTAACTTAACGGACTGATAACTTTAACAAAACAAAAGAAATAAAGAAAATAAAACAAACTGAGGGGCAGATCAATGTCGCGGCTCTTCACGTGTGTAGCTTCAAGCGAACAAAAGGACGCCGGACGCGTGCCGAAGCGTCCAGAGAGCCGAGAGCCGAGAGAGAGCCGAGGGGGCAAAGAGTGGAAGAGAGCACGAACGACGCTCTTTTGTTGTCTGGGGCGCGGTTCCCCAGAGGGCGTTTCAGGTTTCCCAAGGGACTGCCTTTCTAAACTTAATGTCTAAAAGAAAAGAAAATCAATCTGCGCGTATTATAATCAAATATTTTCCACAATCGAACCTCAATGGTCAAACGGTTGTACTGTTCTAAGTTAAGCATTTGGTAACAGGAAATATTTATACATATATACATATACAATTGTCACACTATTGGTCAGGATATTTATACATTTAACGGCATTTCCAACGAGGGTATGTAATACTTATTTCGTCCACTTGGGGGAGCTCAGGTTACATGAGGAAAGCTTAGATTAATCCAAGATCATCTCTCCTTAGGAACCGGGGAATTATTGTTGATTCATCCTTAAATTCAAGCTGGCGGTTAAGAGTATAGTAAGACATTTCTCCATCATCACTTCCAAAGGAATTCCGTAAGAAAGCATTATGAAGAAGCATTGATCACATTAGATGAGGGAGTGTCTTGCTGAAGATAAAAACACTGCAAAAGTAACTTATCTAGACTCCCTCCAGCACTAATATCAACAACAGATAGCAACAACATGCTAACATGACTACTCAAATAGAGGCAAACGTAATCAAGTAACTAAAGATTTAATTAAACTTAATTAAATGCTTTGAGTCTTTGGAGACTCCAGTCTTTGGTTATTTAAAGTCCGGCTCTCTGGGTTATGTCACACTTGGGTGAGACAGGGGTTAGTCCCTTTGATGGGTAATGAAACACAGAGCAAGGTCAGTTGCCAGGTTAACATGTGTGGGGGGGCCAGTTTTGATAGGCTGTTCAGGGAAATGCTAATCGCTGGTTTGTGTCCATGTGGTGTCCGAACACTAATGCTGTGATGATGTGTTGAGAAGAAATCCGCTTGACACTGTTCTTGATCATAAAAGTTTATTACATCAAGGAGTTCAGCATCAATTACAAGCTCTGCAGCAGCTTGGAGAGTGACCCAGCCCGATGGCCACTCTGTCTCTCTGTACATCCAACACATGCTTCTTCTTGCAATATTATTTTTAACAATATATCAACTCTATGGTGTGTGAGAACGAAAAACCTGTCCGGCAGCCTTCATTCCAAAATGCCCTTCAAGACAATCTAGACAGGAAAATTTTCTCGCGGCCCCTCAGCATGGTACTCCAGTTTAATTAATAAAAGACATCTTTATCAGTCTATGCAGAGATATGGTTTAGCCAATACATGTGAAAACCTCAGGAAATGAAATAAATCAAAACAATGTCAGAATTCAGGCTGGTCAACCCATCGGACCCTCCAACGGACCTTTCCCTGCCTGGACCCTATATCCCTAAGCATCAAGAAAAAGAAAAAACCTGAGGTCCCCATATATTAACCCCATAACTGAAAGTATAAGTCTTTACACAGTTAACACAAAAGATTATGATAGTTAATTAAGTATTATTCATTCAAATATGTATTCATATCTATATCAAAGCAGACATAGGAAGGTATTCCACTGCAGCTCCTCAGCAGTGTCGACTTCCAGTGTAGTGTCGATGCAATCCAGACGTTTCCACACCGTCCTTGTCCAGAGTTCATTCATATTGTCCTTGTTTGAGTATTTGAATCCCCATCTGTACATCCCCATAATATACACCACATCCCTTTGTCAGTTTAACAGTCAGGCCCCAACGTTATCAGCTTCGTAGATCAAAAGGTGCCAGTTTTATGGTCAGGGATAGCACTTAGAGAAAGCAACTTTCACCCCCCTTTCGTTGGGGAGAGGAGAGAGTAATTTGGAGTAGCTCCAAATTTATTGAACATAAAATGCACAAATCCACACCGTTGTTCACTACATTGGTGATTTTAACATCCATGTTGACAACCCCCAGGACAGAGGGACTAAAGAACTGTGTTGTGTTCTTGATAATTATGGGCTGACCCAACATGTGATGGAGCCCACACATTAAGGGGCACACTTTGGACTTGGTCATCTCTAAGATTCTGGACATTTCCAAGGTTGTGGTGACTGATGTTGCTCTCTCTGATCATTCCTGTGTTTTCTTTGAGAGTGCTATCTGCGTGCACACAAATGTTAAAACAGAGGTGATCACAAAACGGCATATCACTGAAAACACTAGTGAAAAATTTATTGAGGCTTTCTCCTCAACACCCGCCCTCTCACGCGTCTCAGTGAATGAGCTTGTAGATAATTTCAGATCTAAAATTACAAATGTTATTGATGCCACTGCACCAGCCAAGGTGAAGGTGGTCTCTGGCAAGAAAAGATCTCCATGGAGAAATGCCACGCTGGTTAGAACTCAAAAAAGAGAGTGTCGAAAAGCTGAGCGCAGGTGGTGGAAAACAAATCTCCAGGTTCATTATGACATCTATAAAGAGAGACTTCGCATTTAGAATTTAGAACTGAGAAATGCAAGGCGGTCCTTCTTCTCTGACATCATTACCAAAAACACTAATAATGCCCTGTTTGCTACTGTCGACAGGCTAACCAACCCTCCTGTGTCTGTAGCCTCCGACCTTCTATCCACCAGGGCCTGCAATGAATATGCCTCCTTCTTCACAGACACAATTCAAACAATTAGACAAGCAATCAGTGCCTCCATGCCAGTAACAGGATATGTCTTGTCCCTATGTCCACTCAAAAACAATTTATATAGCATGAGACAATTTGATTCTATTAACCATAAAAACCTGGAGGACATAATACAACATCTGAAATCCTCCTCATGCTGACTTGATATTCTGCCAACAGGTTTTTTCAAAAATGTAAATTTTTAAGTAAAATCATTGAAAAGGCTGTTTTTCAACAGCTTAGTGCTTTCTTGGCACAAAATAACTGTTTTGATGTCTTCCAGTCAGGTTTTCGACCACACCACAGCACTGAGACGGCTCTTGTTAAGGTCTTCAATGTCTTCCATTTAAACACTGACAGTGGCAGAATTTCAGTCTTGGTATTATTGGATCTCAGTGCTGCATTCGACACGGTCAACCACAACATATTACTAGACAGACTTGAAAAACAACAAAATATGTTACCATAATTATGCAGATGACACACAGATTTACATAACCCTTTCACCAGGGGACTATGATCCCATACAGGCGCTGAGTAACTGTATTGAGCAGGTCAACGGCTGGATGTGCCAGAATTTTCTTCAATTGAACAAAGATAAAACTGAAGTTATTGTTTTTGGAGCCAGGGAGGACTGGTTGAAAGTCAGCGCTCGACTTTAATCTGTAATGTTAAGAACCACAAATCAAGCCAGAAATCTAGGTGTAGTCATGGACTCAGACCTGAATCTGAGGAGCCACATTAAGACAATTACAAAGTCAGCCTTCTATCACCTGAAGAATATATCACGGATTAAAGGACTTATGTCTCAGCAGGACCTGGAAAAGCTTATCCATGCATTTATCTTCAGTCGACTCGACTACTGTAACAGTGTCCTTACAGGGCTCCCTAAAAAATCCATCAGACAGCTGCAGCTGATTCAGAACGCTGCTGCTCGAGTCCTCACTAAGACCAAAAAGGTGGATCACATCACTCCAGCTCTGAAGTCTTTACATTGGCTTCCTGTATGTCAAAGAATTGATTTCAAAATCCTGCTGTTAGTTTATAAAGCACTAAATGGTTTAGGGCCAAAATACATTTCTGATCTTCTGCTTCGTTACGAACCATCCAGACCTCTCAGGTCGTCTGGGGCAGGTTTGCTTTCTGTCCCCAGAGTCAAATCTAAACAAGGAGTGTTCAGTTATTATGCTCCGTATATCTGGAACAAACTCCCAGATAACTGCAGGTCTGCTGAAACTGTCAGTTCCCCTTCGAGGGAACTCGAACTGCGTCGGTTAGGACACTATGGGAACGCCTCTAGGCGAAGCAGGTTGAACGTGAATGAAATCACTCCAATCCTATTGGCCTGTTGTTAGAACGGTAAGGTGTGACGGAATAACCGGAGGAGTATAAAGCACACCTGTACACACTCATCATTAGCTTTTTTCTATTCAGCAGGCGCTCTGTATGTTGTTTGAAGAAAGCTCCAGTCCTACAAGCAGTGTGTCTTACCTGAAGAAGAAGTCTACCAACATGTCTGGCAACCAGATGTACAGAAGGTGTGTTTTTTCTTGCCCTCGGTACATCACGGATGGAGATTCTCATGAGATGTGTGTCTCATGTTTGGGGATGGAGCACGCACGGGCAGCTCTCGAGGGGGCTGCCTGCGCCCGTTGCGAAGCCCTTTCCGTGCGGGTACTGAGGTACAGCATGGCTCTCTTTCCGAGGATGGCCGGATGTGTTTTCCCCGTGGTGCGGGCCCTGCGGCCGCTGAGGCGGCCCGGCGGCTTCACTCATGGGTTCACAGCGTGATCTGTCGGAGGATTTCGGGACGGCTGAGGCTTTTTCCCGACCTTCATCCGCTGGCTCCGACGCTTCCTTTCCTCGTTCGGGAGCCCGTTCTCGGCTTCTCCCGTTCTCGGCTTCTCCCGCTCGCGGTTTGGATCCGGAGACGCTGCAGCAATCCGACTCCGAGGAGGCGGACGTGCTCAGCGCAGTGGACGATGACTTCCGGGTGTCGGGGCGGCGTCATCTGGCCGTGCCCGACTATGACGTGCTGCTGGAGGTGGTGACTAGAGCCGTGGCTAAGCTCAACATCAACTGGCCGAAAAAAAAAAAAGAGAAAAGAGGAGCAGACACCACAGGCTAGTGGTAGCTTGATGAAAGGTTTCTTAAGCACCACACGCCACCTCCACGCCGGTCTCTGCCATTCTTTCCTGAAAAGAAAGTACATGATGAACTGAGTAATCATGGGGCAGACCCTTCTCTACATGGCTTTCCACACCCCGATCACTGAACTACAGTAATGTGATGGGGGTTAGGGACCGTGGTTATGGGAGGATGCCTCGGGTGGAGGATGAGCTTGCGAGCTATCTCTCCCCTCGACTTGCGTCCTCCCTGGAGAAGCCGGCGTTACCATCCAAACCATGTCGCACCACATCCACGCTCGTGGGGAAGGCGTACATGGCAGCGGGCCAGGCAGGTGCGAGCTTGCACACCACAGTGCTTCAAGCCTACCAAGCCAACCTGCTACAGGAGATGGTTCAGAGGGGGGGTCCCTCCGAGGAAGATCTGGCGGAGCTTCGCAGAACCACGAAGCGTTAGACGCAGTGCGAAGCGTTCCGCCAGTACCTCCCTCGCCGGTCTGGACCCAAGGCAGCTGAGGCTGCCAGGCGTAGGTCCCTTCCCTCTACGAGCTCCTACGGAGAGGAGAGGAAGCAGAGTGTCTCCCCCGAGGAGCTGGGGCAGCGAGACGGCGCTCTCACCCTCAGCCGTCTGAGAGACGCGATCTGAGGACCGTCATCCAGTCCCGACGGAGCTCAGGGAAGACCGGGGTAGGGGAGTCTTTCTCCCCTCCCGCACCCACCCCCCCCCCGGAGGCCGACCGAGGTCCCCTCCGCCGTGGCAACAGGTGATGTTATCCCGAGGGGCTGGTTCCGTTGGCAGACCTTGCAGACGCTTGGCGGAGCCTGACGAACATTTCTCCGCGGGTCCTGCGCACTGCCATAGATGGGTATCGACTACAGTTCAAAACCCGCCCTCCAAATTCAACAGAAGAGAGGGGGTGGTTTGGACTGTGGTCTGCCCGGAGCAAGGTCCGGTGTTGGGACAGGAAGTTTGTACTCTGCTGAGGAAAGGGGCCGTGGAACATGTCTCCCCCCCAGACAGAGACGCCGGTTCTACAGTCGGTACTTCATAGTCCCCAAGAAGGACGGAGGGCTGCGTGCCGTATTTTGGATCTGCGGGTTCTAACCGGTCTCTGAGGAGATTCAGGTTAAAGATGCTCATCATCCCCGCCACCGTGACGCACATCCAATCTGAGGATTGGTTCGTCACGATAGATCTAAAGGACGCCTATTTCCAGGTCTCCATCCGTCCTTCTCACAGGAAGTTCCTGAGGTTTGCCTTCGGGGGTGTGGCTTACCAGTATCGGGTTCTTCCATTCGGCCTGGCACTTTCCCCTCGCACATTCACCAAGTGTATGGATGCAGCACTGGCCCCGCTGAGGCTCCGGGGCATCCGGATTTCAACTTCATCGACGACTGGCTCATCCTAGCCCAGTCTCGAGAGTTGGCGGTTCGGCATCGAGATGTCGTTCTGGCTCGTCTGCGGCGTTTAGGGCTGAGGCTCAATGCAAAGAAGAGCGTGCTGGCGCCCACCCTACGGGCTACGTTCCTAGGGGTTGCATGGGATTCGACAACGATGCGGGCACAATTGTCTCCGGCACGTGTCGACACCATATTGGCTGCCGTGAAAGGGGTGAAGTTAGGCCACGCCATCACTATGAAACACTTTCAACGAGTGTTGGGTCTCCTGGCGGCTGCGTCCAGCGTAATACCATCTGGACTGCTGCACATGAGACCCCTGCAGTGGTGGCTAAGGAACAAGGGTTTTTCCCTATCAGTTTGGAAGGAAACTTGGTTCCTGTCCCAGGGGCCCATGCTGGGAGGGTCTTGTCGCCGGCTGGTTCTTTCGACAGACGCCTCCCTCACGGGCTGGGGCGCGGTCATGGACGGCCGCTTTGCAAGGGGATCCTGGCAGGTGCATCGATCCGAGTGGCATATCAACTGTCTCGAGATGTTGGCGGTGTTCCAGGCTCTAAGGAGTTTCCTGCCCGATCTCCAAGGCCACCACGTCCTGGTTCGTTCCGAGGAGAACAACACAGCGGTGGTGGCCTATCTGAATCACCAGGGCGGTCTGCGCTCGCGCCCTCTGGACAGACTGGCGCGTCAGATCCTCCTGTGGTCCCAGCAGAGGTTACTATCGCTCAGGGCGATGTATCTCCTGGGGACGCAGAATCAGGGAGCAGACCTACTGTTGAGGCAGGGGCTGAGGCCCGGGGAATGGAGACTTCACCCCAAAGTGGTGGAGCTCTTGTGCGAAGAGTTCGGCCCCATAGACGTGGATCTGTTTGCGTCTCAAGAGACTACGCACTGCCCGCTATGGTTTCTCTCGTTCCTCCAGCCCCGTTGGGTCTGGACGCCATGGTACATTCGTGGCCGAGGCTACGTCTGTACGCTTTTCCCCCAGTCGCTCTGCTCCCGGGGTTCTGGAGCGGGTCCGCCAGGACTATGTCGGCCTACTGCTCGTAGCCCCGTTCTGGCCAACCCGGGTGTGGTTCTCGGACATCATGTCGCTCCTGGACGGCCCGCCGTGGCGGGTCCCTCTGAGGAGAGACCTGCTGTCCCAGGCGCAGGGCCGGGTTCTTCACCCTTGCCCGCCATATGGCGACTGTGGGTCTGGCCCCTGAGGGGGCACAGTACCTAGAGGCGGGTCTGACAGCCGGAGCAGTCGAGACCCTCCTGAGCTCCAGGGCCCCGTCCACACGGAGGATGTACGGCCTGAAGTGGAGTGTTTTCTCCACTTGGTGTAGGGAGCGGTCGGTGGACCCTGTTACCTGCCCGGTGGTTCAGGTACTTGAGTTCCTCCAGGACCGGTTCTCTGCTGGTCTTTCCCCTTCCACCCTCAAGGTGTACGTGGCAGCTATTTCATCTTTCCACACCCCTCTGAGGGAGGGGTTCTTGGGGAAACTTCCCTTGGTTGTACGTTTCCTCCGTGGTGCCCGGAGGATGAGACCTGCGACTCGGTCCAAGGTTCCCACTTGGGATCTGGCAGTGGTTCTTGGGGCGTTGGCTGAGGCCCCCTTCAAACCCCTGGAGTCAGCTGAGGCTAAGCACTTGACCCTCAAGATGGCCTTTCTCCTTGCTATCACCTCTCTGAGGAGGGTGGGGGAGCTCCAAGCGCTTTCGGTTTCCCCGCAAAGCCTGGAGTTTGCCCCGGGGAATATTAGGGCTATCCTGCACCCTCGTTCAGGATACATCCCTAAAGTGCCTTCTTGTGCGGCAGGGTCCACAGTGCTGCAGGCATTTCATCCTCCACCTCATGTGACGGCGGAGGACGGGAGACTTCATCTGCTCTGCCCTGTCAGAGCACTGAGTATTTACACTCTGAGGTCCTCCCGTTGGAGGAAGGCTGACCAGCTGCTAGTGTGTTTTGGGTCTCCCAGGGCCGGGCTCCCTGCATCCAAACATACTATTAGCAACTGGATTGTTCAGACTATTTCCCTGGCCTATCAGGTGCGCGCTTTGCCTTCACCTGTGGCTGTGAGGGCTCATTCTACGTGATTTCATTCACGTTCAGACCTGCTTCGCCTAGAGGCGTTCCCATAGTGTCGTAACCGACGCAGTCTCTCGTTCCCCTTCTCGGGGAACCAGGGTTACATACGTAACCCGAGACGTTCTTTTAAATTAAGACTGAAGACTTTTCTTTTACCATTGCTTTTAATGAAATATTTAAGATTTTTCTTTTTACCACTACCTTTAACTAGTAGATTGATAACTTACACTGCACTGTAACATTTACTGTTTTCTTTGTTTTTAGCTTTTTACCATTTTTATTTTATTTTATTTGCTTTTATTTATTTATTTTTTATGTGTATTTTTTCAATTTCCCTATGTTGCTTTTAAACTTTTTTATATTTCCCTGTTGCTTTTATGTTTTATGTAAAGCACTTTGAATTACCTTGTTGTTGAAATGTGCTATACAAATAAACTTGCCTTGCCTTGCCTTGGAAGCTGGACACCACAGACATAATAAGAAAAGAAGAGAAGAATATCCAGTCAGCTCCCTGCAGAAGTTAAATGTGAAAAGAGCTAAAGAGGCGTGCCTGGCAAGGACAAGCAGGAGAGGTACAGACGCAGATACTACCAACAAAAATCTTATTTCTTTATAAGTTTTTGTTTTTGTTTTGCAAAACAACACAATTGTGTAAGTTAATTAAAGTTGAGCTCACTCTGGGTTTGGTAATATTTTATTTGATGGATAGCTCTGGTGTGCATTATGTTAGCTAATGCTAGCACGTGGATTAATATATTTGTTAGCTAACGTTAGTTAGCATTTTAATGACTTCATAATCGAGACAGCAACTTTAGACTGCCTTAAACAGTGTTCGGAGTAACGCGTTACGCGCATAAAAAAACACATTTAGAAAATATCCTATAAAGTAAATATCATATCACATTGGCTGAAAAGGTTAAAGTTCATGGCCTGTCCTGTTGAAAAAAGATACATAAGCATTGGGCTAGGCTACTGCTATTTAAAGTTTTTGTGACACAACAACAATTTCCTGCGGTGTTTCTGAGACCCTTTGGAATGAATAACAAGATTACTGTCATTTTGTTGTTTCCACTGGTTCTGCTTTGTTATTGCCATTGTAGGAAAGTGTTTAGGCCTACTGTGATGAGGGATGATATCCGTTTTCAGTGCAAAACAATGCAGGAGTCTTACTTATCAGTCTAGGCATAATGCTGGTTTCAGGGATGTGAGAGTCATTAGTAATAACCCTCCTTCCACCACAGCTTAGCTGGGAAACTCTCTCCGTAGAAGCACAAAGGGACTTGAAGACTAAAAACTGTCTGTCGTGAGCTTGCAGGCGCGCATGAAGATATTTTCGCTTAGAGGTGCTGCACTGTAGAAATGCACGCATGACACGACTGTGTTGGCACGCACTTACACACTTTCCTTCAGCACAGAGTGGTTACAAGCATGGTCGTATGAGGTCAGCGAGGTCCGGACCTCCGTAATTACATGTATTTATAAAATTATTCAAATAAAAACCACTGATAGCACGATCAACTTAAATGAAAGCCATGCGGGCGCAGCTGACCGTCGCTACCCTCATTTCAACTTGAAGTACTGTTCCAAGCTCAGTGTCCACTCTTGGGAAAACACATGAAGCACATGAAAACCTTGTGCGTGCACCGCTGCTTGCGGGCAGAATTTTGGACAATACATTTTGTGAATTTCGGGGCGGGTGAAATAGGGTGAAGGGTCTCCCCATTAAGAGAGACGCTGTGCGCTTTTATGCACGAGGAGGCACAGCAGCACATTACTCCTCCTTCTAGGTATAAAACTAGTTTTAGGGATGTGAGCAGTCACTTTAGTTGGCTGTAACCCTCTTTACCCCAACTGTCCACCACAGCTAGGCAGAGATGAGTGTTTGTGGGAAGGACGAGGAGGGCAGAGCGGAGTCTCCGGTATCCAGCTGTCTTTCCCTGAAGAGTGACCAGTCCAGAGAGATTCCTCTTGAACAATTCAACACAAAGTTCTCCTTATTCTGTTAGCCTTGTGGAATAAATCAAGCGACCGGATGTTTTAAATGTGGGGCACAATAGATGCCCTGTCAGAACGTCTTGATATTAGAGTGTGCAAATATTAGTGGCTCTCAAACTTTTCTGCCATGCCTCCATTTGGAAGAAATAAACATTTGCAACAGAAAACAGACTTGTAATCACATAATATGACCATAAACACATGGGAGTTTCCAGATCAGACTCTTCATTATGCGGCTAAATTTTGTGCCAATTGAGTATTAATTTACAGAAGCATCATATGGTGCGCCACTGCTTTCAGTGTCTGATGTGAACTTGTGTCACTGATTTTCTTGTTCTAAATATTACAGACTGAACCTTTAAAATAAAGGTAATAATTCTGAAATGCACTATAATATCCATAACTATGTTTTCAGTGGTGTATAAGGACATAATAACATACATACATAATGAACCAGTATGTTTTTTTTACCTTAGAATGAGCCATTTCTATCTAGATACATTGCAGGTCCCCTTACATGGACGTCGCCATGTTTCTACAGTAGCCCAAAGGGCAAACTGCTCTACAGTGCGCGTTTCGTCACTACGTTGAATACGTACGAAGTAAATCAGTAGTAGTCTTCTGGTTTGTTTGAAGTAAAAAGTGAAGTGAAAATTGGACAAATAAGAGGGCCAACATGTATTCAGCACAAGAACCGACAAAGTGTCGGACACCTTAGCTGCTGCTCTGTGCTTGCAAAGGGAGGGGTGAGTGATGACTGATGATGCATTCAGTTGTGTTGGAATAATCTGATTTTTTTTCTCTCCTTGAATCTTTATTGCAAAAAGAGAAATAAAGTGGGAAATAAAGAAGTATACAGAACAGAAATAATAAAAACTTTGCCAGGGGTAGTATATATTATATTAAGATATTAAAAGAGGAAAATTGTCTTGGCACATGCAGAGATTTTGGGAACTAAATGGGAAAGAAAGGCCTCTGCTTGATTAAATCAACTTCACTTTTATAAATCTCTACATTACAGTATTGTGCATTTCCAGTTTTTACTACATTTCTTCTGGTCCAAATGCAAGGATTCATGGAGTACGACATATAAGGACAGAATCGATATGTAAAATGTAAATTTTTCCTTAGGGGTGGGTCATAATTAATTTTAGGTAATTTGAGACAGAAGAACTTCCACATTCACACAGACTGCCATCATCTGTCGAGCGTGAACAACCCAGACATCGGTGCTTTCACTGCCAGCTTGAAACTAACACATAGAAGCACATATACAGGTAAAAATAAACTGTAAACTGATGTACAGGGTGTGTGTGAGGATGTTTGTGTTCCAGCAGTTGGATAATAGTATTGCTGCTGAGTGATTGATTGCTTCATATGTAAAAAAACGTAGACAAAGAGGACATGTTCTGTGTATAAAAATGTGTAGATTCAAATTCGCTCAAAGGATCACCACGATCCTCTGTCTTTCTACCGTTTCATAAACACCATGCTGTGTGAAAGGTTCTGTCACTTCCTGTACTTTATCAATCAGAATTCTGACAATGTCATAATGTTGATGATGTCATAAACACCATGCTGTGTGAAAGGTTCTGTCACTTCCTGTACTTTATCAATCAGAATTCTGACAATGTCATAATGTTGATGATGTCATAAACACCATGCTGTGTGAAAGGTTCTGTCACTTCCTGTACTTTATCAATCAGAATTCTGACAATGTCATAATGTTGATGATGTCATAAACACCATTCTGAGGGGAATGTGATGTCACTGCCTGTACTTTATGACATCTTCAACATTCCAAAGATCAAAGTCACTGAGTGAACACATTTTAACTCTTCAATCTAACATCTGAATAATTTACAACTGAGCTTCGTGTACAGAGCCCAGAAAAAAAAACTTGTTGAAAAATGGATATGGACTTAGAAGCAGTCATTCAACAACTTGAAGGCATTAATATCCAACTGCAAAGGTATCCGAAACAAGGTCAGAAAAAACAACTGGCAGAGCACCATGAAAATAGTCGAACTCAAAAAGGATTGGATGCAATGTCCATGGCTATGAAAGTGGCAAAAGAAGCCATTTTAATAGCCAAGGAAGCTTTGGGAAAAGAACTTCAGGAGCTAAACCATATGCGACCTGACAAAGCCTGGGATGAGAAGTGTAAGAACATCAAGGCAGAGCACTTAGCAGCAAGCCAGCAAAATGGGGCACTGCAACAACAAATTCAGGAGCTCAGGAAAAAACTCCAAAATTAACCAGCTTTGGAGGAAATGTGTAAGGTCATGAAGGAGGAAACTGAGGTCGTGAGGCTCCAGAATTACAGCATACAAGAGGAGATCCGGGAGCTCAAAGAAAAGTGCAGAAATTTAAATGCTTTGGATAAAATGTATGATCAACTGAAAGCAGAGAATGTGGCGATTAGCCAGCAAAATGACAACCTGAGACAAGAGATTCAGGAGATAGCCAAAGATCTCCGTAATGAAAAGGCTCTGCAGGAAATTATTGATCAAATGGAAGTGTCAAAAGTGGCCATCAGCCAGCAGAACGCTGCACTGAAAGAACAACAGCAGAAGCTCTACAAAGATTATGAAGATCAAAAGATTTTCAGTGTCATGTGTAGGGAGAAGTTGCAAATCGTGGAAGTTATGCGCCAACAAAATGAAAACATCAAACTACGCATTCAGAGCCTTACCAGAAGGATCCAGAACAGAAAAGCCATGAAGGACAAGTATAAAGCCCTGAATTCAGAAAAAAAAGATGTTTCTGCAAAACAAAATGAGCTTCTTAAAGAACTTCGGTCGCTCTACTCAAAGCATGATAGCATGCCAGACTATGAAGGCAAGTTTGGTCCACTGAGACAGGAGATTGAAGCCTTAAGAAGACACAACGATGAACTCCATCAAGAAATCAAACAGTGCATTGAGGAGATGGAAAACAAAACCGTCATAAAGGAAATGTATAAAGAATTTAAAGTAGAGAAAAAGAATCTAACTCAGCGAAATAACATCCTGAAAAAAGAAATTCAGAAGGTGGAGAAAAGTCTTGTAAAGGAACAAGCTTGGTAGACAGGAATAATGTCATGAAAGAAGAAAATGAAGCCTTGAGCCAACAAAACGACACATTACAACGCGAGGTTGAAGAGCTCTCCGCCAGACTACAAAGTGAACAAATGCTGGAGGTCATGAAAATCACTGACAATGGAAAAAGATGCCATGGGCCGACGAAATGACGTACTTCGACAAGAGGTCCAGGAGCTCAATGAAAAGTTGAACAGCGAAAGAGCTTTAGAAAGTGCGGGCAACGCGATGAAGGCTGAGAAAGAGAACATCGGCCAAGAGCCCTCCGCACATACGATGCTTAGCTCACCTGTGAGGCTGGGAAAATTCCAGCCTCACACAAAAAGGTGCTGGTTCAATTCCTGGGCCTGACTCTTTTTGTGTGAGCTGGATTTTTGTCTGCGTTTCTGTGTGAAGTTTGTATGTTTTCCCCGTGTCTGCGTGTGTCGCTCCAGCTTCCCCTACATCATAAAACATATTTATAATATAGATTCTAAATTGGCCTAAAAAAAACAAACAATACCTAAAACCAGGGCAGCACAGTGGTGCAGTGGTTAGCACTGTCACCTCAGATCAAGAAGGTCCAGGGTTCAAACTTTGGTCGTCTGCGTTTCTGTGTGTAGTTTGTATGTTTCTCTGCGTGGGTTCGCTCCAGCTTCCCCTACCTCATGAAACATATTTATAATATAGATTCTAAATTGGCCTAAAAAAAACAAACAATACCTAAAACAAGGGCAGCACAGTGGTGCAGTGGTTAGCACTGTCACCTCAGAGCAAGAAGGTCCAGGGTTCAAACCTTGGTCGTCTGCGTTTCTGATTTTGTGTGTTTCTCCCTGTCTGCGTGGGTTTTCTCCTGGTGGTCCAGCTTCCCCCCACCGTCAAAAGACATGCAGGTTAATTGGTGACTCTAAATTGTGCTTATGTGTGGTGAGTGGATGTTTATTTCTATGTGCCCTGTTATGCTGTTCAATTTTCTCCCCTCTTTGCCACCTCCCCAGGTGTTCCATTTCCTCCTTATATAATATATACATTCGAAAATGACCTAAAAAAAATAAAATAAAATAAAAAATGTGATTATTTCTGGTATTTATTAATAAATAGTTGATAGTTTATAGTTGTTCCAATTTTGATGCGTTTTTGCTAAAAAGATCACATTTTTCCCACACCGCTTCTCTGCAATGGCTCCCTGTATAATCCTGAATATAATTTAAAATCCTTGCGCTCATCTACAAAGCCCTTAATGGTCAGGCACCATCATATCTTAACCCTCCCGCTGCCCCGGCTTTGCGTAGACACGGCGCGTCCTCCTCGGGGTCAAAGTGCCCCGCGATCCGCCTCGTCAGCACAAGCGGGACAGTAGGCGAGCGCGCAGCTTTCGCAGAGAAATTCATGCACCCGTGGAAGACGGTGTGCGTTTTGCGATCCCTTTTCAGCGGGCACAACTGACACCTCTTTCTCTTGCTGTGTGCTTGGGACCGGCCGAGTGGAGCTGCGTACCCGGGACCAGCAGAGTGGAGCTGTGTGCTTGGGACCAAGCAGAGTGGAGCTGTGTGCACGGACCAGCAGAGTGGAACTGTGTGCTCGGGAGCAGCAGAGTGGAACTGTGTACATGGGACCGGCCGAGTGGAGCTGTGTACATGGGAGCAGCAGAGTGGAGCCGTGTACATGGGACCGGCAGAGTGGAGCTGTGTGGAGCTGTGTGCTGGAGAGCAGGGACCAGCAGAGTGGAGCAGTGTACATGGGACCGGCAGAGTGGAGCTGTGTGGAGCTGTGTACATGGGACCGCAGAGTGGAGCTGTGTGGAGCTGTGTGCTGGAGAGCAGGGACCAGCAGAGTGGAGCAGTGTACATGGGACCGGCAGAGTGGAGCTGTGTGGAGCTGTGTACATGGGACCGGCAGAGTGGAGCTGTGTGGAGCTGTGTGCTGGAGAGCAGGGACCAGCAGAGTGGAGCTGTGTGGGGCAGTGTACATGGGACCAGCAGAGTGGATCTGTGTGCTCGGGACCAGCAAAGTGGAGCAGTGTACATGGGATCAGCAGAGTGGAGCTGTGTGGAGCTGTGTACATGGGACCAGCAGAGTGGAGCTGTGTTGAGCTCTGTACTTGGGACCAGCAGAGTGGAGCTGTGTGGAGCTGTGTACATGGGACCAGCAGAGTGGAGCTGTGTTGAGCTCTGTACTTGGGACCAGCAGAGTGGAGCTATGTGGAGCTGTGTGCTCGGGAGCAGCAGAGTGGATCTGTGTGCTCGGGACCAGCCGAGTGGAGCTGTGTGGAGCTGTGCTCGGGACCAGCAGAGTGGAGCTGTGTGGGGCAGTGTACATGGGACCAGCAGAGTGGAGCTATGTGGAGCTGTGTGCTCGGGAGCAGCAGAGTGGATCTGTGTGCTCGGGACCAGCCGAGTGGAGCTGTGTGGAGCTGTGTGGAGCTGTGCTCGGGACCAGCAGAATGGAGCCGTGTGGGGCAGTGTACATGGATCGGCCGAGTGGAGCTGTGTGCTTGGGACCAAGCAGGGAGTGGAGCTGTGTGCTCGGACCAGCAGAGTGGAGCTCTGTGCTCGGGAGCAGCAGAGTGGAGCTGTGTGGGGCAGTGTACATGGGACCAGCAGAGTGGAGCTGTGTGCTCGGGAGCAGCAGAGTGGAGCTGTGTGGGGCAGTGTACATGGGACCAGCAGAGTGGAGCTGTGTGGAGCTGTGTGCTCGGGAGCAGCAGAGTGGAGCTGTGTGGAGCTGTGCTCGGGACCAGCGGAGCTGTGGGCTCGCAGACTCCCTTGGAACAGGGAGGGTGTCTAGTGTGTTTGCTAGTTTAGTGTTTTTAGGTAAAACCTACACCTTCTCATTTGGTCAAGAAGTCTGCTTCCCCACCCGTGACTGCTGTGCATTTTTGACCCACTCCTTGGGGTCAAGGTGTCCCGCGATCCGCCTCGTCAGCACAAGCGGGACAGTAGGGGAGCGCCCAGAGAAATTTCATGCACCCGCGGCAGACGGTGTGCGTTTTGCGATCCCTTTTCAGCGGGCACAACTGACACCTCTTTCTCCTGCCAGCCGCCCGTGTCGCTCCGCGGGAGGAGACAGCCGCCGCGGCAGTCTTGGCACGCCTGGGTCGTCATCGTGGGCCGTCTCGTCGTTCTTCCCGTTCCACTCCTTCTCGTCCTTCTTCTCGTCCTTCTCGTTGTCGATCCCCCGAGTAGGACTCGGCGCGAACGGATCTGACGAGCGCCGCGGAGGCTTCGGCGCGAGGGAGACGGCGCCTCCTCTGGAGCACCTTTGGTGGCGTTGTAGCGGAGGACGAGGTCCGGCTTGCGGTATCGGCGATCGCTGACGGCGTCCTGGCGCGTCGGGGCACAGCGTCTTGCTCATCAGCAGCACATTTCTGTTTTTCTTGGGCACGTATGAGACCAGAGCGGTGGCGCCCGCGAAGGTGAACTTTGAGGAGAAGACGGCCCTCCCCTTGGCTGCGAGCAGCGCGGGCGGAAGCTCGGGCTTGTTCTTGCGCACCGTTCCGAGCATGGTGAGGTTTCGCTCGAGGAGTCGCCGGCCGAGCTCGTAAGCACAAGCGGGACAGTAGGCGAGCGCCCAGAGTTCGCAGAGAAATTTCATGCACCCGCGGCAGACGGTGTGCGTTTTGCGATCCCTTTTCAGCGGGCACAACTGACACCTCTTTCTCTTGCTGTGTGCTTGGGACCAGCCGAGTGGAGCTGCGTACATGGGACCTGCCGAGTGCAGCTGTGTGGAGCTGTGTGCTGGGGAGCAGGGACCAGCAGAGTGGAGCTGTGTGGGGCATTGTACATGGGACCAGCAGAGTGGAGCTGTGTGGGGCATTGTACATGGGACCAGCAGAGTGGAGCTGTGTGCTTGGGACCAGCAGAGTGGAACTGTGTACATGGGACCTGCCGAGTGCAGCTGTGTGGAGCTGTGTGCTGGGGAGCAGGGACCAGCAGAGTGGAGCTGTGTGGGGCATTGTACATGGGACCAGCAGAGTGGAGCTGTGTGCTCGGAACCAGCAGAGTGGAGCCGTCTACATGGGACCGGCCGAGTGGAGCTGTGTGGAGCTGTGTGCTGGGGAGCAGGGACCAGCAGAGTGGAGCTGTGTGGGGCATTGTACATGGGACCAGCAGAGTGGAGCTGTGTGGAACTGTGAGCTCGGGAGCGGCAGAGTGGATCTGTGTGCTCGGGAGCGGCAGAGTGGATCTGTGTGCTCGGGACCAGCCGAGTGGAGCTGTGTGCTCGGGACCAGCAGAGTGGAGCTGTGTGGAGCAGTGTGCTGGGGAGCAGGGACCAGCCGAGTGGAGCCGTGTACATGGGACCGGCCGAGTAGAGTTGTGTGGAGCTGTGCTCAGGACCAGCAGAGTGGAGCTGTGTAGAGCAGTGTGCTGGGGAGCAGGGACCAGCCGAGTGGAGCTGTGTACATGGGACCGGCCGAGTGGAGGTGTGTGGAGCTGTGCTCGGGACCAGCAGAGTGGAGCCGTGTACATGGGACCGGCCGAGTAGAGTTGTGTGGAGCTGTGCTCGGGACCGGCCGAGTGGAGCTGTGTGCTTGGGACCAAGCAGAGAGTGGAGCTGTGTGCACGGACCAGCAGAGTGGAGCTGTGTTCTCGGGGGTAGCAGAGTGGAGCTGTGTGGAGCAGTGTACATGGGACCAGCCGAGTGGAGCTGTGTGGAGCTGTGTGCTGGGGAGCAGGGACCAGCAGAGTGGAGCTGTGTGGGGCAGTGTACATGGGACCAGCAGAGTGGAGCTGTGTGGAACTGTGAGCTCGGGAGCGGCAGAGTGGAGCTGTGTGCTCGGGACCAGCCGAGTGGAGCTGTGTGCTCGGGACCAGCCGAGTGGAGCTGTGTGCTCGGGAGCAGCAGAGTGGATCTGTGTGCTCGGGAGTAGCCGAGTGGAGCTGTGTGGAGCTGTGCCCGGGACCAGCAGAGTGGAGCCGTGTACATGGGACCGGCCGAGTGGAGCTGTGTGCTGGGGGCTGCGAGGGAGACGGCGCCTCCTCTCGAGGAGCGGCCGGACGAGCGCCTTGCCCAGCTGCTCGAGGAAGACGCGCCGCTTGTTGCGCTTGCGCGGCATCCACCCGGGGTTGATCTCTCGCCACAGGACAAAGGCGTTGTACGCAGACACGTCGAGGACATTGTGGAACACGACGAGAGGGCCAGCGAGCCGTCATTCTCCTGCAGCTGTACATGGCGATCACCTTGTCCAGGTTGTCGACGCCTCCTTTGGTGGCGTTGTAGCAGAGGACGAGGTCCGGCTTGCGGTCTCAGTGTCGTGCTCATCAGCAGCACGTTTCTGTTTTTCTTGGGCACGTACGAGAGGTGGCCCCCGTGAAGGCGAACTTTGAGGAGAAGACGGCCATGCCCTTGGCGGCGAGCAGCGTGGGCGGAAGCTCGGGCTTGTTCTTGCGCACCGTTCCGAGCATGGTGATTTTTCGCTCGAGGAGTCGCCGGCCGAGCTCGTAAGAGGTGAAAAAGTTGTTACAGGTTACGCCGCAGGGACCCTCGAGGCCCTCGGTCAGGTCGATTCAACTGAATTTATATTCAAATATATATATATTTATCACCATTTTATACATTTCATACTTGTTTTACACACACACACACACACACACACACACACACACAAAAAAACAACAACAACAACAACACGGCAATACCTCTGAAGGGAACCAGCTGCTCGTCCACCATTATCTCGGGCCTGCGGATGCTGCGGTGGCTGCGGACGCTGCCGACCGTCCTGATGCTGCCGACGGTCCTGATGCTGCAGTGCTCGTAGTCGTCGCGTGTCCCCGTGTGAGATGCTGACACGTGGAGGACCATGTGATTGCACCGTTTTTGGACACAAATGTTTGTCTCTCTTCATCTTCTTCTTCTTCTTCTTGTTCTTCTTCTTGTTCTTCATCATCTTGTTCTTCCTCGCTCTCCTGGCCGCTCTCCTGACCGCTCTCATAGTCCTCAAAGTCTTTGTCCAACACGTATTCGTCGTCAGAGTCGTCAGAGTACCGGTCGTCGTCCCGGTTGTCGTTGTCCCGGTTGTCGTTGTCCCGGTCCCCGGGGTCTGGAACGCTCATGGCTCTTTGTTTTGTTTTTTTGTTTTTTTCGCAGCCCCGGTTGTGTTTCGGGCAGTGTGTTTGGGCACGCTTTCCGCTACACTTTCTACGTCTCGGTCACGGGGGTGTCTTGGTGCGATCGCTCGAGACGTGGTCTTTCTTTTTGTTTTTCTCATTAGTAGGCTTATTTTATCGCTATTTATTACTCAAATAGAAAGAGCTTATTACAGCTAAAACATGACAAGACACAAATGTGAATACTTGTCTTATCGCTCATGTTTGCCGGACGCCAGGTCTGTGGTCATAACTTACAAAATAACTTACAAAATAGCTCTTATCAGTTATAGGAAGTTTTGCGTGTCTGTAAACAGTGCAGTTAAATATGTTGTGCCTCAGGGGACGGTCTTAGGACCCATTTTGTTTTCCTGGTATCTGCTTCCCCTTGGACATATTATTCATAAAAATGGCACTTCTTTTCATATTTATGCTAATGGCACACAAATATACAGACCCTGGAATGCGGAGTTCACTTAACAACTGCTGTTGTGAAGTTAAAAAACGGATAAATAATCAAATATAAATAAATAGTCAAATAATTTCCTCCAGCTGAACTCAGACAAAACAGAAATCCTGGTCATCGGGTCCCAGCAGATGGCAAAACAAATACTGCCATCTGCTGGTTCCCTAGTAAATCACATTAAGCCTGTGACAAAGAACCTTGGTGTTTGGTTTGATAGTCATTTAAATTTCGAGCAGCACACCACAAAGCTTGTTCAATCATGTTTTTATCAACTTAGAAATATAGCAAACATTCGATCTATGATAACTTTGAAAGGCCACCAAGACCATTTTACACGCCTTCATCTCATCACGCCTGGATTATTGCAACAGCCTTTTCACCTGTTTAACCCAAAAATCTATTGATCGACTCCAGACTGTCCAGAACTCAGCTGCCAGGCTTTTAACCAGAACAAAGAAATATGACCACATTACTCCTATTTTAGCTTCATTACACTGGCTCCCAGTATGTTTTAGAATTGACTTTAAAATTCTATTGATCACTTTTAAAGCTCTTCATGGCCTCTCGCCTTGTTATATTTCTGAACTTTTAGTCCCATACACACCAGCACGTACCTTGAGATCCTCGGGCAGAGGTCTGATGTCTGTTCCAGAGTCTCGACTGAAAACTAAAGGGGACAGAGCTTTTGCTGTCAGGGCCCCGAGGCTCTGGAACAGCCTGCCCGAGGAAATCAGGTCTGCTGAGTCAGTGAACTCTTTTAAGTCCCTTCTTAAAACATACTTTTATAGGAGAGCCTTTCCCGGTCTTATTTGACTTTATTTTATCCCTTTTTATTTTATTCTATTTTACAAATTTTATATTTATCTTAAACGTGTATTTTAGTCTTTTCAATGTTTTCATGCTTTCATCTTGTATTGTTTTTGTATTATTGTCTTTACACTTGTTAAAGCACTTTGTAACTTGTTTTTGAAAAGTGCTCTACAAATAAAGATTATTATTATTATTATTATACTTCATTCTGAACAGTTCCCTAAACTTTCATGCTTACAAGCAGCCTAGGTTCTAACTGCCTGCAAAAAGCCTCTGTAAAACAGGATGCTACTCTTTGCTGTCACTTCAAGCCATCTGGTACCAAGAATTTAATAACTATATATCAGTTAACAAATTTAGAAGAAGAATGAAAAGAGGGCAAACTGTGTCAAGGAGGGAGTTTAGTTGGTGGGTATTTTGAAGACTACATCACCTATTTGAGAATAAAAGGATTTTTGTCTGACAGGGAGATCTTTCCAGCCTTCTAACGGGTTGATATCTACTGGACTCCAGATGATTTTAATTTAGGTTTCAGTCTACAGACTACATTATATAGTAGATAAAAGCACTCAAGCTCGAACAATCTGCACAGTGGGTGACCAAGAGAGAATTTCAGGGATTTCCCAGTTACTACTTTACTACTAAAAATAGCCAACCAGACTGTACGTGGTTATTTTTGGTTAGTTTGACTTTTACACATAAAAAAAACATTTTGATTTGTTGTGTGTGAACTTCACACTAAGCTACTTGTGTTCTATTCCTATCTGGAAAACAGAGGATAATAAAAACAGTTTTGCTTATAGTCTTACTCATGCCCACACCCAGTGACAAAGAAGGTAAAACTTGAAATGTGTAAGGACCTGTGTACCACTCACAGAGGTCATGGCAGAGCTGCACACAAAGGATGTCTCTGCGAGAGACGAGGAGTTCTGGCTACCTCTCATTCAAGAGACTGTACAAGTCGTCCTGCCAAGTAACCCACCCTGTGCCAGCACACAACAAAACAACTCATTCCATACAAGATGTACAATGCAAAAAACCACAAAACATCACAAACAAATAATTATGTAGAGATAAATAAGACTAAGACTTTATCTAACATTTGGAAATACAACCTCCTTTTGTTTCAGATGCTATTAACCTTTTTTTATTGGTTACTGCTCTCAAGGATTCCTTGCAGTGAGGCAATTTGAACACAAAAGCTCTTCCAATTAACGAGAGCATCAGTAGAATAGAGTGAAGGAAGGTGATTCCACATCTGCTGTTCGACCATTAACACGGTCCTGGCTTTTATATATCCCAGCCTTTGACCTATATCCTTCCACTTCATTTTCTAGTCTCTGGAACTGAGGTGTGTTGATGATTTCATGAGTTGGTGCAACTCTGTGTGGCCGTGGATGGGATCAATAAACACCTGGCAGAAGACAGGACAACAAAGAGCTGTGAAAACCATTCATAAATCAAAACAGAAGAGTGCCAATAAGTCCAGCCTCTGTGTTTATCTTTTTTGTGGCAGGGTGGTCTCAACAAAGACACCAGGAGATAATATATATATACATATAAGAATTAAACCAGAATGCAAAATAAAACAAGACAGGTTTAAGTAAGAAACAGCGAGGTAAAATGCGGCTCCGGTCTTTGGGCCCTGACAGAAAAAGCTCGCTCGCCTCTGGTCTTTAGCAGTGACTCTTGCAAAGCTACAGGCCCACTGCTTGAGGAACTATGTGAAGGCTCGTGTGGACTAACAGTTCAGTAATATAGCTAAGTGCCTGGCCACAGAATGCTTTAAATTTGAAAATCTATTTGAGAACAAACCAGCCAGTGTAAAGAGCAGGATGAAACTGGAAACACAAATGCAAAGCTTCCACTTTTGCTAAGAGGTCTCTGAAAGACCCATAAGATTCACCCTCAAGGATCTAGCAACAAGTCTTTCTTCACTTCACACAATCATCTGCTTTAACAATTTTTTCCTCCAGGCTTGTAATCTTAATTTGTGAGCAGGGATACCACAGCCCAACACCTGTGATTTTGTTGTGCTGGATAACAGAGCAAACATAATTGTTTTGATGTTGAATTATACAACACATAATAAAAACACAGCAGTGAAGTGACAGTTTAGCCACCAGAGCTACTACAGAGAGCTGTCACTGTGATATGCTAATAGAAGTAGTGCAAATGCAAATAAAGATTACTGTGATAATATAAAATGCAACTTGAAGATAATTAAATATATAAACATACAATTGTACAAAAGGTTGACAACAGACTGTGTAGCAGCCTGACGACAGAATGCCGGTCAGCATTTGATTTCACCCCGCCATTGAAGAGAAGAGGCAAAACCTTCCCTCAGCAGCCATGTTTCCATCCAATTGTCATGCGAATTTCAAGCTGACTTTTGAAATGTCGCAAAAAAAGTGAAAAACCATTGCTAATTAGGTGCGTTTCCATCAGCCGGTTTAGAGCGAATAAACCAGGCTACGACAAGCGTAGTTACGTCAGTAGCTGACGTTACACGTGGCTGTAATAAACAAGACATATGCGTTCCATACCAGAAACAAAACCAGCTGCATGGACCTGAGGACCATGGATGTGAGAAAAATTGAGGGAGATCTTCAGGAATGCGTTTCAAGCAGGCACGCTGATACCAGCCACGTCTCCGCGCGTAATGGGAACATCCGGCAAGACCCCAGGTCAAAAAGTGCTCTTAAAGGCACTGAAAATATACTTGATATTCACATAGTATGCTTATAGTACATTCATACTTAGAACATGCTTACTACAAGTATATTGAAGATATATTCTCCTGAGCTTTAACATACTTCTCAAAAGTATTCTTTGAATAAATTGGTAATAAATATGTACTTAATTAAACTTTTAATAAATATGCTTAAAAAAAAGTATGTTTTTTACAACATTTTAGTTTATTAAAAATATTTATTTAACTCTCAGTAAATACTATTTAGGTGTATTTTGTGGAAGTACATTGTTAAACAATTTCACTTTTAGTGGGTTAAAATATATTGCCAAATATGCTTCATTGTGTAGGCTGCTGCAAAATATTGTAATTATTTATGTAATTGCCACATGTTTCAGCCTGATTTCAAGAAGTATGATTTTTAAAACATATTTTTTAACATTAAAATATGTATGTATTATTTATTTTTCTCATTTATTTTCTTTCTTTTAATTTTTTTTAAATTAGGTAAATAGCTAGTCGAGATCAGAGACCTCTTTCATAAGGGTAACATGGCCCAGAAGGAAGTTTTTAACTTAACAAACAACAACATATAGAAATAAGCATACTTTAAATCATAATGCAGTTATACTTGTTTCTGTTTGTAAACAGGAAACACATGTGTGCACAGGGGCGAAGTGTGCCCTCCCGCCCAGCCCACTAGTGCAGTGCATTCAGTTGGACCAATCAGAATCAATTTTCAAATCGACAACACAATCACACAGCGTGAAAGTCCGCTTCACGAAAGTTAATGTGTGCACTGTCGTTGAGAGAGGGAAGCTATTTTTGGCCAGAAATAATTTTATTTCTCAGGTTTCCTTTGTTTTACTTTACCGACTCAGACTTGGAATGCTTCTACATGATTCCTGCTTTCTTACAGTGCTACAGACGCTTTGCTGCTTGCTCTTGCCTCTGCTTGCATTCTTTTGCTTAAACTTACATACTGCACATCGGGACCAATGATGTTGTGAAGCAACAGTCTGAAGTGTTGAAAGAGGATTTTAATAATCTGTTGAACACAGTCAGCTCTTCTGCAATCTAGCTTCACTCATAAAACTGAGGGTGGGAGGGTTAGACTCGATAAGGACAGCTGCACTGTTATCTTGGCCCAACCAAGTTTCAGTGAAAAACATGAAATTAAGATAACACACTCACCATGCTTTTTCTGTTACCTGTCAAGACAGGGATGGAGAAGACTACCAGCACACAAGAGTCATTAGTGCTATTTTCCTTGTAGCCTGGACCCAGCACATATCAGTCAGAGATTACTGGGCTTTTTCGCCATTGCGGAGCGGGAGGACGGGCTGGGCGCTGTATTTGTGACACATGTCAAACCTGGAGGACTTAGAACCAGAGGTGGAGGTGGACAGTGAGGGGGGTTTATGGTAGAGAAAATGGGAGTGGAGTGAGGGAAGGTGCGGGGAGTAAATTTGGTCCCAGCTCTAACCAGGTCTTCCATGTGATCAGTGAAGTCCAACAGGGGGGAGAGGGGATAAAGGGTGTCTGGAGATAAGGGTGACCTAGATAGGGATTGGGGGGGTAGAGATGGTGAATCCTCACTGTTGGTTTTCAGTGAGGGAGGTGCTCTTGGCTCAGATGTCTCCTGTGATCAGAGCTGTCTTCTGGAGTGGGTTGGGGTGGCTCTCCTTCAAGGTTTCTGGCGTGTTGTGTTATGTCTTCTTCTTGTTTAGATTCCTCTTGTCTCTTGTCCTTGGCAGAGGGAACAGATGAGTGACGCAGAAAGTAAAACAGGTTGGAGCTGAACAATTTTACTCCTGACTTGTTAAGGCGAAGTCCATCTGCCTTAAAAAGATGTCTGAAATGATGATGAAATGCACTGAATGGACAGTATATGGCGTTGAGAGCCACGTGTTCAATGCCATCAATCTGCTGAATCTCTCAGCTCCTTTTCGGATTGGCGGTATAGGGCCACTGATAAACACCTCAGGAGGTGGAGTTGCCATTTTTTTTAATGACTCCCTCCAATTCAAAGAGATGTCTTATGGGAATTTTGCTTCTTTTGAATATGTGGCTATGTGTGATGACTTTTGTGAACTACTGTCTATAACCTGTATTGACTTTAACTGTGTAGTTATTGTTGGTGTAGCAAACCTAGATTTAGTTATGCATTTTAATACATTTATGAGAATTAATACCCAATTATGAATTTTAATATTCATAAAATAAAACAATATTCCTCGTTAAGGGCACCACTGGAGTTGTTATAATCCTAGAGTCTAGGTAGTTTTGAATAATTATACAATTATTACTAGTGATCAGTTAGTTAATAATCGCTCAATTATCTTAAATCAATCAGTCAGTCTCATATCTAAAAGGGTCAATTCTCTTGGCAGGAACTATAAATAGGCAACACACACAGCTCTTGATTATATGACAGTGAATTTATTCTCTAACTAATGTGATAAAAAGATGGTTGAATACAGGGAAAATAAACAATTGCTGAGCAATGAGCCTGGAGGTTCGATTGTGGGAAGCATTTGGCTCATACGGCATAGGAGAACTAATGAAAGTAAGCTAACACTATGAGTTTAGGAGTTAAAAAGGAAATATCTGACCACAGAATGTGTGTTAGGTCTTACTGCTTGTCGACGGCCTGCTTTGGCCTGTTGCACGGGTCCCACGCTAGCTGCCCGATCCTGGCTTTTTGCTAGGGATTCTCCGGGGTTCTCCGTCTGGCAATTTGGCTGTTTTCAGGTTTCCTTCGTTGCTGCTGGCGAGACCACGTGGCTTGGTCTGGCTTAAAAATGGAACTTGGTCGTTCCTGAATTAGTCCAGTGTAACTTAACGGACTGATAACTTTAACAAAACAAAAGAAATAAAGAAAATAAAACAAACTGAGGGGCAGATCAATGTCGCGGCTCTTCACGTGTGTAGCTTCAAGCGAACAAAAGGACGCCGGACGCGTGCCGAAGCGTCCAGAGAGCCGAGAGCCGAGAGAGAGCCGAGGGGGCAAAGAGTGGAAGAGAGCACGAACGACGCTCTTTTGTTGTCTGGGGCGCGGTTCCCCAGAGGGCGTTTCAGGTTTCCCAAGGGACTGCCTTTCTAAACTTAATGTCTAAAAGAAAAGAAAATCAATCTGCACGTATTATAATCAAATATTTTCCACAATCGAACCTCAATGGTCAAACGGTTGTACTGTTCTAAGTTAAGCATTTGGTAACAGGAAATATTTATACATATATACATATACAATTGTCACACTATTGGTCAGGATATTTATACATTTAACGGCATTTCCAACGAGGGTATGTAATACTTATTTCGTCCACTTGGGGGAGCTCAGGTTACATGAGGAAAGCTTAGATTAATCCAAGATCATCTCTCCTTAGGAACCGGGGAATTATTGTTGATTCATCCTTAAATTCAAGCTGGCGGTTAAGAGTATAGTAAGACATTTCTCCATCATCACTTCCAAAGGAATTCCGTAAGAAAGCATTATGAAGAAGCATTGATCACATTAGATGAGGGAGTGTCTTGCTGAAGATAAAAACACTGCAAAAGTAACTTATCTAGACTCCCTCCAGCACTAATATCAACAACAGATAGCAACAACATGCTAACATGACTACTCAAATAGAGGCAAACGTAATCAAGTAACTAAAGATTTAATTAAACTTAATTAAATGCTTTGAGTCTTTGGAGACTCCAGTCTTTGGTTATTTAAAGTCCGGCTCTCTGGGTTATGTCACACTTGGGTGAGACAGGGGTTAGTCCCTTTGATGGGTAATGAAACACAGAGCAAGGTCAGTTGCCAGGTTAACATGTGTGGGGGGGCCAGTTTTGATAGGCTGTTCAGGGAAATGCTAATCGCTGGTTTGTGTCCATGTGGTGTCCGAACACTAATGCTGTGATGATGTGTTGAGAAGAAATCCGCTTGACACTGTTCTTGATCATAAAAGTTTATTACATCAAGGAGTTCAGCATCAATTACAAGCTCTGCAGCAGCTTGGAGAGTGACCCAGCCCGATGGCCACTCTGTCTCTCTGTACATCCAACACATGCTTCTTCTTGCAATATTATTTTTAACAATATATCAACTCTATGGTGTGTGAGAACGAAAAACCTGTCCGGCAGCCTTCATTCCAAAATGCCCTTCAAGACAATCTAGACAGGAAAATTTTCTCGCGGCCCCTCAGCATGGTACTCCAGTTTAATTAATAAAAGACATCTTTATCAGTCTATGCAGAGATATGGTTTAGCCAATACATGTGAAAACCTCAGGAAATGAAATAAATCAAAACAATGTCAGAATTCAGGCTGGTCAACCCATCGGACCCTCCAACGGACCTTTCCCTGCCTGGACCCTATATCCCTAAGCATCAAGAAAAAGAAAAAACCTGAGGTCCCCATATATTAACCCCATAACTGAAAGTATAAGTCTTTACACAGTTAACACAAAAAGATTATGATAGTTAATTAAGTATTATTCATTCAAATATGTATTCATATCTATATCAAAGCAGACATAGGAAGGTATTCCACTGCAGCTCCTCAGCAGTGTCGACTTCCAGTGTAGTGTCGATGCAATCCAGACGTTTCCACACCGTCCTTGTCCAGAGTTCATTCATATTGTCCTTGTTTGAGTATTTGAATCCCCATCTGTACATCCCCATAATATACCCACATCCCTTTGTCAGTTTAACAGTCAGGCCCCAACGTTATCAGCTTCGTAGATCAAAAGGTGCCAGTTTTATGGTCAGGGATAGCACTTAGAGAAAGCAACTTTCACCCCCTTTCGTTGGGGAGGAGAGAGTAATTTGGAGTAGCTCCAAATTTATTGAACATAAATGCACAAATCCACACCGTTGTTCACTACATTGGTGATTTTAACATCCATGTTGACAACCCCCAGGACAGAGGGACTAAAGAACTGTGTTGTGTTCTTGATAATTATGGGCTGACCCAACATGTGATGGAGCCCACACATTAAGGGGCACACTTTGGACTTGGTCATCTCTAAGATTCTGGACATTTCCAAGGTTGTGGTGACTGATGTTGCTCTCTCTGATCATTCCTGTGTTTTCTTTGAGAGTGCTATCTGCGTGCACACAAATGTTAAAACAGAGGTGATCACAAAACGGCATATCACTGAAAACACTAGTGAAAAATTTATTGAGGCTTTCTCCTCAACACCCGCCCTCTCACGCGTCTCAGTGAATGAGCTTGTAGATAATTTCAGATCTAAAATTACAAATGTTATTGATGCCACTGCACCAGCCAAGGTGAAGGTGGTCTCTGGCAAGAAAAGATCTCCATGGAGAAATGCCACGCTGGTTAGAACTCAAAAAAGAGAGTGTCGAAAAGCTGAGCGCAGGTGGTGGAAAACAAATCTCCAGGTTCATTATGACATCTATAAAGAGAGACTTCGCATTTAGAATTTAGAACTGAGAAATGCAAGGCGGTCCTTCTTCTCTGACATCATTACCAAAAACACTAATAATGCCCTGTTTGCTACTGTCGACAGGCTAACCAACCCTCCTGTGTCTGTAGCCTCCGACCTTCTATCCACCAGGGCCTGCAATGAATATGCCTCCTTCTTCACAGACACAATTCAAACAATTAGACAAGCAATCAGTGCCTCCATGCCAGTAACAGGATATGTCTTGTCCCTATGTCCACTCAAAAACAATTTATATAGCATGAGACAATTTGATTCTATTAACCATAAAAACCTGGAGGACATAATACAACATCTGAAATCCTCCTCATGCTGACTTGATATTCTGCCAACAGGTTTTTTCAAAAATGTAAATTTTTAAGTAAAATCATTGAAAAGGCTGTTTTTCAACAGCTTAGTGCTTTCTTGGCACAAAATAACTGTTTTGATGTCTTCCAGTCAGGTTTTCGACCACACCACAGCACTGAGACGCTCTTGTTAAGGTCTTCAATGTCTTCCATTTAAACACTGACAGTGGCAGAATTTCAGTCTTGGTATTATTGGATCTCAGTGCTGCATTCGACACGGTCAACCACAACATATTACTAGACAGACTTGAAAACAGGGTTGGACTTTCTGGCACAGTACTAAAATGGTTTGAATCGTACTTAAAGGAGAGGGACTACTTTGTGTCTATAGGTAATCACACATCTGAGCTGACAAAAATGACATGTGGAGTCCCCCGAGGCTCCATTCTGGGACCTCTTTTGTTTAACATTTACATGCTTCCACTGGCTCAGATTATGAAAAACAACAAAATATGTTACCATAATTATGCAGATGACACACAGATTTACATAACCCTTTCACCAGGGGACTATGATCCCATACAGGCGCTGAGTAACTGTATTGAGCAGGTCAACGGCTGGATGTGCCAGAATTTTCTTCAATTGAACAAAGATAAAACTGAAGTTATTGTTTTTGGAGCCAGGGAGGACTGGTTGAAAGTCAGCGCTCGACTTTAATCTGTAATGTTAAGAACCACAAATCAAGCCAGAAATCTAGGTGTAGTCATGGACTCAGACCTGAACTGAGGAGCCACATTAAGACAATTACAAAGTCAGCCTTCTATCACCTGAAGAAATATCACGGATTAAAGGACTTATGTCTCAGCAAGACCTGGAAAAACTTGTCCATGCATTTATCTTCAGTCGACTCGACTACTGTAACAGTGTCCTTACAGGGCTCCCTAAGAAATCCATCAGACAGCTGCAGCTGATTCAGAACGCTGCTGCTCGAGTCCTCACTAAGACCAAAAGGTGGATCACATCACTCCAGCTCTGAAGTCTTTACATTGGCTTCCTGTATGTCAAAGAATTGATTTCAAAATCCTGCTGTTAGTTTATAAGCACTAAATGGTTTAGGGCCAAAATACATTTCTGATCTTCTGCTTCGTTACGAACCATCCAGACCTCTCTCGTCTGGGGCAGGTTTGCTTTCTGTCCCCAGAGTCAAATCTAAACAAGGAGTGTTCAGTTATTATGCTCCGTATATCTGGAACAAACTCCCAGATAACTGCAGGTCTGCTGAAACTGTCAGTTCCCCTTCGAGGGAACTCGAACTGCGTCGGTTAGGACACTATGGAACGCCTCTAGGCGAAGCAGGTTTGAACGTGAATGAAATCACTCCAATCCTATTGGCCTGTTGCTAGAACGGTAAGGTGTGACGGAATAACCGGAGGAGTATAAAGCACACCTGTACACACTCATCATTAGCTTTTTTCTATTCAGCAGGCGCTCTGTATGTTTTTGAAGAATCCATCCTACACAGTGTGTCTTACCTGAAGAAGAAGTCTACCAACATGTCTGGCAACCAGATGTACAGAAGGTGTGTTTTTTCTTGCCCGGTACATCACGGATGGAGATTCTCATGAGATGTGGTCTCATGTTTGGGGATGGAGCACGCACGGGCAGCTCTCGGGGGGCTGCCTGCGCCCGTTGCGAAGCCCTTTCCGTGCGGGTACTGAGGTACAGCATGGCTCTCTTTCCGAGGATGGCCGGATGGTTTTCCCCGTGGTGCGGGCCCT
>NW_024041039.1:29378133-29396133 GCF_014851395.1 Micropterus salmoides
AAAATCCCAAATTCAGTATCTCAGAAAATTTGAATATTACTTTAGACCAATACAAAAAAAGGATTTTTAGAAATGTTGGCCAACTGAAAAGTATGAACATGAAAAGTATGAGCATGTACAGCACCCAGTACTTAGTTGGGGCTCCTTTTGCCAGAATTACTGCAGCAATGCGGTGTGGCATGGAGTCCATCAGTCTGTGGCACTGCTCAGGTGTTATGAGAGTCCAGGTTGCTCTGATAGTGGCCTTCAGCTCTTCTGCATTGTTGGGTCTGGCGTATCCCATCTTCCTCTTCACAATACCCTATAGATTTTCTATAGGGTTAAGGTCAGGCCAGTTTGCTGGCCAGTTAAGAACAGGGATACCATGGTCCTTAAACCAGGTACTGGTAGCTTTGGCACTGTGTGCAGGTGCCAAGTCCTGTTGGAAAATGAAATCTGCATCTCCATAAAGTTGGTCAGCAGCAGGAAGCATGAAGTGCTCTAAAACTTCCTGGTAGACGGCTGCGTTGACCTTGGACCTCAGAAAACACAGTGGACCAACACCAGCAGATGACATGGCACCCCAAACCATCACTGACTGTGGAAACTTTACACTGGACTTCAAGCAACGTGGATTCTGTGCCTCTCCTCTCTTCCTCCAGACTCTGGGAGCTTGATTTCCAAAGGAAATGCAAAATTTACTTTCATCAGAGAACATAACTTTGGACCACTCAGCAGCAGTCCAGTCCTTTTTGTCTTTAGCCCAGGCGAGACGCTTCTGACGCTGTGTCTTGTTCAAGAGTGGCTTGACACAAGGAATGCGACAGCTGAAACCCATGTCTTGCATACGTCTGTGCGTGGTGGTTCTTGAAGCACTGACTCCAGCTGCAGTCCACTCTTTGTGAATCTCCCCCACATTTTTGAATGGGTTTTGTTTCACAATCCTCTCCAGGGTGCGGTTATCCCTATTGCTTGCACACTTTTTTCTACCACATCTTTTCCTTCCCTTCGCCTCTCTATTAATGTGCTTGGACAAAGAGCTCTGTGAACAGCCAGCCTCTTTAGCAATGACCTTTTGTGTCTTGCCCTCCTTGTGCAAGGTGTCAATGGTCGTCTTTTGGACAGCTGTCAAGTCAGCAGTCTTCCCCATCATTGTGTAGCCTACAGAACTAGACTGAGAGACCATTTAAAGGCCTTTGCAGGTGTTTTGAGTTAATTAGCTGATCAGAGTGTGGCACCAGGTGTCTTCAATATTGAACCTTTTCACAATATTCAAATTTTCTGAGATACTGATTTTGGGGTTTTCATTAGTTGTCAGTTAGAATCATCAAAATTAAAAGTAATGAACACTTGAAATGTATCAGTCTGTGTGGAATGAATGAATATAATATCCAAGTTTCACTTTTTGAATGGAATTACTGAAATAAATCAACTTTTTGATGATATTCTAATTATATGACCAGCACCTGTAAATATTTCGCACAATACCTCCAGTCAGAGTGGACTACATTGATGTTAAACGGAACTACAATGTGAGTAAAATCTTGGTTAGTTGATTTGGTGTTAACTTAATTGGAGTTTGTGCTCGGCGCCTGCTCCGCATTTTCAGAAGAATGCACGTTGATTGTGTCAGGAAATGAGGAGTGTAAAGAAACATTAATGGCCAAATCTAACACTGTGGTGGCCAACAACTCCAGGGAGGCTTGATGGCAGTGCAGAGTAAATTTGTAATTTGTAAATCAGTGTTCAGGTTGTAGTTCTCTATTTCTTATTGTATATACTCTTTTAGGTACAACTACATATTAGGTATATTGTAATAAATAAAAAATTGGGCCAGGGGAGAGGGGTAATAATCCGAGAAAAAACTCAGAATATCCAAGATGTGGTAAATTTACATCGGGGGGGATAATAACTAATATATAAGTAAAAACTTAAATATTTTCTCCAGTGATTTGGATTTTTTGTGACTTTAATCACAGGGTTGTTCTTGTAAATTTACCACTTTTATCTATGAATTTATTTGTCATATTACTAACCCCCACCCTTGCTTCTTATTTTTTGACACCCCCAGTAATCTATATAATGATAATAATAATCTAGTTGTATTTTTTTATTTTACCAATATTGCGATTGATTTAATATGCGATTCTTTTGTAAACTCTTTATCTTTTGTATTATTTAAAACAGACAAGCAATAAATCATTGTATGCACACAATATTAGATAGATTAAACAGACACTGCTCTTTCCTGTAGGCCAGGCCTATATGTTAAAATGAAATTAGGTAATGCATGAATTATTATTATGAGCAATGGTGAAGAAAAAGTATCAAATTATAATAATCTCAGAGGAGGATCATTTGAGAGTCCATGTATATAAAATCCCCAAAAATCTTTTTTACTTGGTGGTGATGGCGCAATGGATAAGACTTTGGTGTGAGAGACCCTGGTCCAATTCCCCAGTGTGACACATCCACCAATGTGTCTCTGAGCAAGACCCTTAACCCTAGTTGCTCCAGAGGTGTGCGACCTCTGACATGTCATAAAAGCGTCAGCTAAATGAATAAATGTAAATGAGGGTCAAGTCATGGCATTTAATAATATCAGGTAGGCCTACCTACAGATGACAGGAAAAATAATGTCCACCAAAGTGTATAGTACAGCGCTCAATACAAAACCCACAGTTCAACCACCAATTAATCCTACCCTCAGTTACCATTTCCACAAGACTCCATTTCTCAACTAGAACCTCCATTTCTGTATTGCAGTAAGCAAACAAAAAACATTCAATGCTAAAGTTGCCCAACAAAAATAAAACCAAGTGATGCCTCTCGCATCTAATAGACAAGCTTAGTAATTCTCCGACAACACCTCAACTTGATGCTTCCTCTGCAGACTGCTTTACTCTTGGGTATCATGTGACCAATGGAATTGCAGCCTTTGCTATTAGAAAATCTTGTTTTATCATATCGCGATATATTATCGCAAATGGAATTAATCTTTTAGCTCTATCCCCAGAGGAACAAGTCAGGATGAAATCTAAAAATATTTTATCAAGTGGAACTTTAACACTGAAGACAGATGTAGGTGTAGTCCACGTATATAGGGTAACCTTCAGATAACCTGCTCAAAGCAGTTTATAGATCCACCTTTAGACATACTGGCTTATAGGGAAGTTACACCCGACATCACAAACTTACTCCTGAAGATACCTGGCTAAGTCGGTTACCTCGCTTCGTAGTACAGGCCACAGGTGGGTTATGTCAAGCTTTGTGCCTCATGATTGCCTTGACCCTATTTATGATTTTAATTCTGGACATTCGTAGGCACACTTGACCTTACTGGTGAACATTTTAAACCTTTTGAAACCACGTGTTATGTTTTGCCTTTTAAATACATTTCCTCCTAACAGATAAGTAAAAAAGATTTTTTGGGATTTTATATACATGACTCGTCACAAAATGTTTTTCAATGCACCCAGAAATATAGTCAGTAGTAGTGTCTATAATGTGAATGACTGATATTAAACGTGTGTGTATTTATAAATAAACTACAGAATACATTTATTAATCCTTCTGTTTGCATTCATTAATATTGAAACTCAAGTTATTACAAAGAAATTGAACTCTAATCTCTTATCTTTACAATGTCTGCAGAATGCTGCAAATGCACGTGTCTGTGTTCGAGAGGAGTTAGCAGGAGAGGTGAAGATTTACCTGCTGCGGAACCAAGATGGGTTAGTCAAAGAACCTACTGATATAGGGCATTACTGTACTCAGACTGCTGCTAGTTGTTGGGACTAACCTAAGCCTTGGATCTGAAAACCCCAAGAATCTCAGTTTTGAGGTCTTCCAAAAAGTACTGCTGGAGCTGAATCCTGGAAACCTTTCAAACTAAATTGCTCCTCTGTAAAAACTGACAAGAACTTGGCATGGGAATTTGGCCTTCTTAAGCTTCCTTAAGAAATACACTTCACCAGCTTTCTTCACTTGGCTCATTGAGCAGTAGGTTGTTCTTGGTCAGGGGCATAGGGGTGGGCAAATAAGTTTCAAATTAAAAAAAAACAATTGTTGGGTTTCCATTTAGCTCAGTCAGTAAATGTAAATGCTCCGTACTTGTATAGCGCCTTTCTAGTCTTTTCGACCACTCAAAGCGCTTTTACACTACATCTGCATTCACCAGTCAAACACATTCATACACTGAGCCTAAGTGCTCAAACAGAAACTAACATTCACACATTCATACACTGGCGGAACAGCCGCCAGGGGCAATTTGGGGTTCAGTATCTTTCCCAAGGACACTTCGACATGCAGCCTGGAGGAGCCGGGGGATTGAACTGCCAACCTTCCGATTAATAGCAAATGCTACCTCCTGAGCCACAGTAGTGTCCAGGCCTTGCGTGACTATATTTTTTCCCCTCTTCAACAAATTAACTTTGAAGAGACTGTTTTACATCCTCACAATAAAGCATGTGCTGGATTGATCCACATCTATGAACCTATGGACGTTTATTTTCATCTCCAAGCAGAGGAAATTCCTGCACTTCTCATTCAGGGGAATCACGTTTTCTATCAAGCACACCACATAGTCTTTTGAATGGCTTCCAGAACTTTTCAAAGTAAAAGCTCTCAATTCAACTAAAAAAAAAGCAGTGCTGCTAAAAACTTTCTTGTGTTTTTGTTTTATAGGCACAATCTCTTAAGAGGAAGTGATTATGCCAATATCAACATCAGCATTAGTCACCCAAAGTATTAAAACCAATGCGAGACACACATTTTGAACTGCACTGCACTAGTGTTGAAAATGTCAGTAATAACATCAACTAGCTGATTGGCACAGAATTTTAGTACACGACTCCTTGGTGAGGAAATCAAAGCGAGCATAAAAGGTGTTAAGTTCATATGGTAATGTGGCCTCACACATGATGGAGGAACGCCTGCTTTTGTAGCCTGTGATGTTTTTGATGACCTGTCACATATTTTTGGTGTCCCTGGATTCCTGTCTGCGTGGAATACACTCAAGTGTGACAGCTTCCTCAGGTACGCTGCTATGCAGCCAGGTCTCAGTAAAGATGAGGTCAGTAAAGATCTGATTTCCCGTTGCTGAGTGAGCCTTAGTCCTTCATCCATTAGTAATGTAGCTAATGTAGCAAAAATTAAGGGAGCTACTGGTCGTTGCGTTTATATGTGGTGCCGTTGCCATGGAGACACCTATCTAGCACATTTACACTAGACAACAATTTCAAACAATGCAATGAAAATCTGACATTTCTTGCGAATAGGGACCGGGTTGTTAACAGGCAGCAACTGTGCCACGTGGTTACTGGGTTTCACTAAAAAAACAAAATAGACACTAGAAAACACTGAGGATATATGCTTTTTATCTGACATTGTGTTGTGCTTTGTTTGATACTTATACAAATGCATCATCTACTTTACATGTAAAATAAGATTTTGTTTCTTTATATGTGATGTGTTTGTAATTGTCCTTATGTTCTGTGCATCAGTGATAATTGTTATTATGCTAATATCATTGCATTTGCTTGGCTGATCCAAACAAATGGCAACACGACCATATATAAGGATTGCAGTAAAATTTTCATAAGAAAACCCCAAACCATTTATTATTTAAGTATTATAGTAAAGCCTTTAGTGTACAGTTCACTTACAAAGAGAGACTGTATTGACCTAATGAGAAAACTTCAATGCTTAATGTTGAAAGGTAGAGACGAGTCAGGCCCAGTCAGTTAAGAAACACTGCAGTGTCAATCAGCATGATGTTGTTTGTCCCTGTATGTCTGGCTTCTGAAAAGACACAAATTAATAATTCAATGTCATCTCGATCTCATCAGGTCACCAGGTAATTTCCATGTTTAGTGGGTGGATTAATGTAGGTGTGGGTGTGTATCTGTTATTATCAATAGAGATTAAATTACAGTTTGGTGTGAAACAGGAGAGAAAGCGCAAACAAAGAGAGGTCTCTGCTGTCCCTCTCCACTTACTGGATGTCCTTGGGGTGAAGTCAGTCTGTCTTGCAGAGTGAATGTGAGGCTGTCTGCACAACAAAAGGTATCACTTTCAGTCAGGGGTGGCCATCAACGTGTCTGTTTAATGAGTTTGACATTGGCATGGACACTGTCAGGAAGGGAGTCTGTGAGGAAATGCTTACAGCAGAGTATTTAAAAATGACAGGTTTTCCATGCTGTCAATCAAACAGCCCTGTTTTGACCCTGTTATGTACTGCACGTACTGTAGACCAACGGTTCCCTTCTACATCTGGGTTGCTGCACCCCCAAACCCCCTTCTCTCTAGTTTTGCTTATATATATATATATATGTGCTGATCCACCCCGCTGTTTGTACAGGAAGTCTTCTTTCTGATTGGTTACATGTCGCGAATAATAGCCTCTCAACACTTTGCTGAAAAAAATTCCACAAAAAATAATTGTTGTAGTTATTACACTATTACACCACCATTACATTTTTCCTGTCGCACAACCCCTAGAGGTAGCTTGCACCACACTTTGGGAATCGCTGCTGTAGACCTACTGCAGTATTATTGCTCTTTGTCATCTGTGTATTCAGACACACATGTTGTCATGTATCTCTGTCTGAATTACATTATAGGTCTTTTGTTCAAACTTTGAAATCAACCTGTGCAGAAGCAGGCTACACGTTGGTATGGCTGCTGACAAGAAAGTCCTGCTATCTAGCTTTGTATAATGATGGGGTCGCCGTTACTAGATCTCTTGTTTGTAGTAATTAGTATAACTAACTAGTATCTAGTATAACTAGATGAAAATAGCTAACTGATGCACAGATTTGCATATATGTGGTATTTAGGTTAAGGTTTGCCAAGCACAGATACAGAAATAGGGGATTTGGACACAAATGCAGACAGTAGAACCAAGCTGGTACTCTTAATGGTGTTTACAGAGACGGAACAGAATGGATGAGTCAGGCAGTCCAGAAAATAACAAATGCCTAGCAGCTAAAAAGACATATCCAGTGAACGAAAGAAAATCTAAAAAGACAGAGTACATCAGGAAGCAGACAGGGACACTTGACGACATAGCAAACTAACATTCCAACAAACACTAAAGCAAAGACAGTGACTTAAGAACACATGAGGAAGTCAAAATCCATACAAGACAGAAGAAACAGAAAAGTTCAAAATAAAACAGGAAGCACAAAATAAATAAAAAATGACAAACAGAGATAGGAAGTAAAAAGAACAGAAATGAAAAGATGATAATACAGTAAAATAGGAAAAGGGAGAATAAATGACAGACAAAAATACAGATACATGAAGTAAACAAACTACGAGGAAAGAGTAAATGAAATAACAAGACCTCCTTCATTATACCCTGTTTGAACATGGTCAAACTGTTGACTCAAAGTGTTGAGTCTCTTGCGGAAGCTGGAGGCCAACTCTTAGCCAGGAGCATGTTCCACCACTGCAGCACCACAACATAGAAGATTTGTGAATTAGCTGAGGGACTTTTGCTTCCTCTGAGGCAGAGAGTCTAGCCAGAAGCAAGTTTCAGTAGTCAAGGTGGGAGATGACGAGTGCTTGCACCAAGAGCGTTGCAGATTTTCTTGTGGGGAAGGACTGGATTGTGCTGATGTTGAAGAGAGCAATTCTGCAATATTGGGTCACTGCGTGATTTTTGCGGTGTGGCTTTTAAAAAAAAAAAAATATATACACACACACACACACACACACACACACACACAACAACTTTTCGATATTTGTATTTTTACTTGGGCGCCAGCCAGGGTAACCTGACAAGTTGTTGTGTCACAGATTCCTATACACAGAAATCAATTTTGGTGTCAATCAAGGAAATATAATGTCAACAATATTTCAACAAAAGCAGGGCATGGTTTCAACAAACAATAAATCCAACAGTCAACAACACAATCACAAACAAACAATAACACTCCATTGGGAATAGTTATGCTTAATAAGTTCATCTCTTTGCACAATCAAGGAGGGAGAAAACAAAACGTCCAGCAGGAGCTCACTCCAGCACCAAAAGTCAGACACACCGGGCCGGTAAGATACCTTTCTGCTTTAGCCAACGTCACTTAGTTGAGCTGAGTTCGCGGTCCGGGTAAAATGTGGTATCACTCACTGTCACAAAGGTTAAGTTTCAAGTGATGAGCAGTCGTTAAGAGCTGATGTCGTCGACACATTCTGAGATGCGTGTCATAATCAGGGTTTTAGATGAGGGAAAAGAAAGAAATAGTTGAGTGTCGTCTGCGTAACAATAATTGGAGAAGCCGTGTGACTCGACTAGTACTGAGCCTTGAGGGACACTTGTGATTCAGTTAAATTTTACATTCCATAAAAGTTGCACCTATCTGCTACGCGGGCCCAACGTTATGTCATTTGTTAATGTAGTACGTAAACAAGGCATGCAAGAAAAGAGTACTTCTGTTTCCATTGCTGTGGCGGGCTGCAACAAATCCTCAAAGGTTTGGCTTAGCTTCACTAAAAAAGATAATGACAGCAAAATGCAACACCTTCATTAAGGATATGTCATGTAAGGGAGTAAGCGCCTCCAACATGACGAAGCCATGTTCAATGTGTTGCGCTCTGCCAGCTACATTGATGCCCTGGATACATTTAACAACTTTAGCAAGGTGAAGTACAAAACACAGATAAGCTGACATTCACCTTTTATACTGAAGGTAAATGAATGATGTCTAATGATGCTTGAGGGTGGACTTTAGCTCTCCTAGTAGAGTGCGTGCACCCCATGTACAAGACATGTACAAGGAGTACTTACTCATTGTACATGCTTGTTTGAATCTGACCTGCAGCCCTTAGCTGCGTGTCACCCCCATCTCTCTCTCTCCCTTTTTTCCTACTTCCGTCCACTGTCCTATCCAATAAAGGTGCCCAAACAATTTCCTGACTCCTTGGGGTCAATTTGTAACGCACTGGGAAGCCCTTTAGTGTCATTTATGAATGATTTACAGGTAAGGAAGTAGTTGGGCCAGAAACTGGACTTTCACCCAGGAGACCGGTGTTCGTTTCCCATGTGATTCTTTTTAGTTAGGTTACATAACTTATGCAGCTTAAGTCACTTAAGTAATGTAGTTTTTTTAAACCCAAACCATAATGTTTTCCTAAACCTAACCTAAACTAAAGTAGTTTTGATGGGTACAGACAATATCACAATATATTAGCTATTTGGAAAATCTTTGCACTATAGTGCCCTGTAAGTTGTTTTTCCCAAGAGTTGCAAGAGTTCCCTGACCTTCAAATTAATTAAGAAAGCAGCAGCAGTAATGGATAATTTGGCCTATGCCTTTTTTGTTTTATAGGCAACCCAAAAGTCACTCTCTAAGAGAAAAAAATGGTTTTATCTGTAGTTTTGTGCTCACTGACACCTGTCAATTATTGTCAGCCAGGATGTCAATGCAGGGTGACGGTACATGAAAAATTGAAGGGAAGGGTAAAGCTAAGGGAGTTACTGTTGTTAAAATACAGTACAGTTTTATGTGATGGATTTCAATACATGTTTTTCAATATCCTGTTATTGTTTCAATATTTAAATGATATCTAAATGCTGGTTATTTTGCAGAATGACATGTCTATTCAGACAGTATTACCTTACATTACCTGGTTACTGCTGATCTGTAATGTACTTTTTTGTTTGTCTAATACTACAAATGACACAGTGTAAAAGATACACACTTTCAATCATTTTAAGTTAATTGTCTGACTTTATGTGTGCTACAACTTAGCAGGCTGTTAAATGCTGTCTTAAAATAAATCAGGCTAAATAAAGTTGCAGACAGACATATGCACTGCACTAATCGTAGCAGCTGCCTATAAACTGTTTTTTGAATGGAGGAAGATTCTGCTCTTGTCACTTAGTTTTAACACTGTATTAGTGACAGAGAATTTGTTGTTCTCTAAGTGAAGCATGCTGAGAGCAGAAGGAGCATTTACCCATCTCCCCTTAGTCAACACTGCTTTATGTTGTTTGTGTTTATGTACTAAATTTACAACAGCAACAGAAAAGTCTATCTATACTGTTTTACCAGGCCAGATCAATGGACTGACTTAGTTTAAATGATAAAGTTTGTGGAAATGATGTATGAATCTTGAGGTTTCTACTCTCTACTATCTTTTAATGTTTAAAAAATGCTAAGTAATAAAAGAAAAAACACCTCTGCTCACATCCTGACCTAATTTTATTTTTCTCTAATAAACAGATTATGCAAGATACACAGAATTATTTTCAGGAACTCCAGCAGTTAATGCTGAAACGACTTCAAAGGAATATATAATGAGTGCATAAATTCTATTTATGCCATAAACGATATTTTAAGCCACTTGATCCCCCAGTTGCCATGTCTGAATAAGGCTGGGAACGCGCTGGAGGATTACTGGTTGATTAGTAACAGATTTGTCCAATCTGACAACAGAAAGGGAAATCCAAAACACAAACTTGAAGGTTGATGGTCTGCATCATCACCTAGTTTACTCCTGACCTTAGAGACTGAGTAACTTCCTGATCTGTACCTTACTGATTATATTAAGCAAGTTTGTTATTTACTTTATGATAGAGAGAAAGAGAAGCAGCACAATACAATATTCATACAGAAAGGACTAATAATAATAATAAATGTAGCCTTGGACATCGATCAGGAAAATGGGAGCTGCAGCCGGCCTGCAACCACAGATCCAGGCTCCACAGCTTCAAAAGGAGAGAGGAGAGGGTCAAGAAAGCACAAAACTACGGGAAGGGAAGAAGTCAAGGTAGTAACACCCATTAATAGGAGATATACAGATGGAGAGGAGTCCAACTGCAGATCTCCACTGTGAGGTCGCTTCTGGTGCAGGCTCCACTAGCAATTCAGGTCCACTGTCAGGACAGGAAATAACCATAAATAAACTGCTTTTTACATTCTCCACACGACGTAATGTGATGCATTCTCGGTTGATTTGCTACTCTACAAATTGTGACAACGGTAGATGACTGGTTATCATTATTCAAAACATTGAGAAAAGTCTGAATGCATTTATCTTGGTATGTGTTTGCCGTCAAAATAAATACCGCTATCAATAGTGTACGTGACCTAAATATGACACATAATCTCAGTATGTATAGGTTACAAGACCCAGATTGTACATTTTTATGCTTTTAATCTATATGTGCCATTAGCGCTTACTAGTATTAACTGCTGCTTTTATTATGTATTGTCAGTTGTAGATCTCGTGCTGTATTTTATGCTCTGTTAATGATTGTATGTTGTTCCTCAAATGTAAGTCGCTTTGGATAAAAGTGTCTGCCAAATCAGTAAATGTAAATATAAACATGACTAAGGCCTATTCAGCCAAATATGGGTGTATTGACTTGATATTTCTTGCTGTAAAGGTGAGGTCTAACTAAACATCTTATCCTATGACTGCTCTGTCTCACACAACAGAAAGTGACCTAAATATGACCCAAAGTCCAACATGTCACTGGAAAGGCTAGAACACCAAGATTGAACCTTTTAGGCCCTTTAATGTAAAAGTTACCCTTCAAACTTACCCAGAAGGGAACACCAACAAGAATCTGGAATCCCAACCTTCTAGCGCCTTCCCCAAGATAGTTCTTTTTTCAGAGGCCACATAGGGGCTCACAATCACAACAGCTCACATTAATTAGCGGACCACACCGCTCACACACTGCTATTTTCATGTGAAAAGTCCATTTGGGACTTTTTAGGTGGCCATTATTCTCTAAAGGCCACAAACAGAGACTGACACAAGCACATAGGCTTAAAAAGCAGTATGCATATCTAAAGTTGTTTTTCAGGTATGGGATCTTGAATCCCAACCTTCTAACGCCTTTCCCAAGCTAGTTCTTTTCAGGGGCAACATAGCGACTCAAAATAACCACAGCTCTAAATCACACAAATTACACAATGTTACACGTGTGGAAGTTAACACAGTTAACAGTTAAAAGTTACAAAACGTAGTTATTTGATGCCAAAGGTACCCTTCAGCGTCTCTATGATGACGCTCTGGGGCATCTCGTACAGACCGGAAGTGCTAGCTAGCAAGCTACGTTCGTGTTAAAGGTGTTGACAGCCCCCCGAAGCCCCCTACTCTTACCACAACCAAACAGAAATGTTTGATAGTCCACAAGCTGTAGTCCATATAGTCCAGTAGGGTTCTAGTTACTGTCCATAGGAGGGTCTGAGCTCTTATGGAAGCAGTAAAATCATGCATCTGTGGGGGTCACTAATTAATTTACCAACAACCATTATTTTTAATCACAGATGTATTTTCATTGAAATTATTATTTACATTAATAAACAGGCTATAATAAACAAGATTTCCAAATAACCTATGCTGCGCAAAAGAGTTAAATAGAAAATAAAAATAGGCAGGTCTCTCACCTTTGCTAATTTTACTCTTTTGATTCCCCGTCTCCCACTCTATCCTTTTTTATCACTTTAAGACTCTTACTCTAAGAGGACTCTAACCCTTTAACACTAAGGTACTCTAACCCTAATGGGACTCTAACCGTTTAACACTAAGGTACTCTAACCCTAAGAAGACTCTAACCCTTTAACACTAAAGTACCTTTAAAAACGGTTGACAACAGGCCCTGTCAACAAGTTAACAGCGGAGAGAACAGGGACTCTAACCCTTTTAATTCTACTCGGCCCTATTAACTAGGCTTTTTAAATAGTGTTCACTGAAAATATCAAAAGAAAGAAAAAGAAAACAGGACAGTTAAAGTTACAGTGCAGTGAAAGTAAACAATCTACAGCTTTAAATTTGATTTAATTAAAGGCAGTGGTAAAAATAAGTCTTTATTCTTGATTTAAAAGTACTGAGAGGTCTATATGGTTCATAACGAAGCAGTAGATCAGAAATGTATTTTGGCCCTAAACCATTCAGTGCTTTATAAACCAACAGCAGTACTTTGAAATCAATTCTCTGACAGACAGGAAGCCAGTGTAAAGACCTCAGAACTGGAGTGATGTGATCTACTTTTTTGGTCTTAGTGAGGACTCGAGCAGCTGAGTTCTGAATCAGCTGCAGATGTCTGATCGTTTTTTTAGGGAAAGACACCGTTACAGTAGTCGAGACGACTTACGATAAATGCATGGATATGTTTTTCCAGATCCTGCTGAGACATAAGTCTTTTAATCCTTGAAATATTCTTCAGGTGATAGTAATCTGAATTTGTAATTGTCTTAGGGCCAGATTTACAAACATCCCGAATAAAGAGTACTAAATTGCGTGTGCCGTCTAAAATATTGCATGTGCAATTGTAGTACCTGTTATGGGTGATCAACTAAGAATTATTGCGTAGATGACAACAGGTGCAAAGACAACGGAGGTGGCAGTATTTAAATGAGGGTTTTTCTCTTACTGGTTTCCGCCACAGACAGTGGGGAGGGAAAGCAGCCACCGCGTAAAAACCTTGCTTAGTTTCATTTAGTGCGTCCCGAGTATGTGGAAATCGTATGTACCTGCCCATCCTGCCTAAGATAGCACTAGGTAGGCCCACTTAGGACAGCACAGCTGACAAATTAATTTGGGAAACCGCAGCAGAAATATATACAGTATGCTGGAATGACCCAGACACGAGGAAATGCCAGCAGATTGTGCTTCATTAACAATCACCAACCGTCCGCACCGTGCCCAGTTGCTCCGCGATCTCCTGTCCCTGGCCCTGTGCGCCCCCTTCCCTCTCCGATACTTACAATGGGTTGTGTAGATATTACAACCGGCACGCTGTGAACAGTTGGTGATTGTTTCCTCTGGCTGGATGAATAACCTGTAGAGAGCTGGGGGCTCTCTACAAGCGCCACACAACTTCCTACATTCTTCCATCTCATGGAGAAAAGAAGTCAGGTCGAAACGAAATTTGCTGTATTAGCGCAATAGTGTTACCAAAGCTTCAAGGAAAATACAAAAACACAATTCAATTCAGTTCATATAGTTCATTGAATAAATACAATAAAATTGTGTTATTCATATATGTATTGGATATAGAATAATATTATCTAATATTTTTAATTTCTGTGCTGTGTCTCCGTCTCTCAACAATAACAGCAGCCATCTCTACGCAACACTTGGCGGTTTGCACCTTCCTTTCAAACATATTAAATACAGATGCTGTTGCACTCACATGAAATTGCATTTAGGCTTGGTAGATCACATTGCGTGTAGTAAATCAATGTATTTGCAAGTTACCCTCCCATTATTTTGCACAATAAAATCGAAACGCCCCAAATTGCATTAAGGCAAAAGTACTAAATGAACAGCATATGCTATATTGCACTTTTGGAAGACGTCATTATGTGTGCACGTCGTTAGTAGGTCAGCTTATGTGTTATTTTGCTAGTGATATCAAGTTTACACATGTTTTTACTCACGCAAACCTAGTAGTTCCCACATTATGGGCCAGTAAATCTGGCCCATAATGTGGCTGCTTAAATGCAGGTCTGAGTCCATGACCATACTAAGATTTCTGGCTTGGTTTGTGGTTGTTAACATTACCAATTGAAGTTGAGCACTGATTTTCAATCATTCTTCCTTGGCTCCAAAGACAATGACTTCAGTTTTATCTTTGTTTAATTGAAGAAAATTCTGGCACATCCAATTGTTAATTTGTTCAGTACAGTTACTTGTATGGGATCATAGTCCCCTGGTGATATTGTTATGTAAATTTGTGTCATCTGCATAATTATGATGTGGTCATAATTATGTGTGCTGTGGTGTGGTCGAAATCCTGACTGGAAGACAAAACAGTTATTTAGTGCAGAGAAAACACTACGCTGTTGAAAACCAGCTTTTTCAATGATTTTACTTAAAAACGGCAGATTTGTTATGGTATATGCTCATTAGTGACATCTCTAAATTGTTATTTTTTAAGAGTGGCTTAAAAGGGACTGTGGGAAGAAACCTGAGAGGAGAGACATGTTATTGTAATTTGTAGTAGATCTGAGGCTATGCAGTTAGAAACTAATTTTAAAAAAACTGTTGGCAGAATGTCAAGGCGGCAGGGGGAGGATTTCAGATGTTGTATTATGTCCTCCAGGTTGTTATGGCTGATAGAATCGAACTGTGTCCTGTAGGGCTGACCCCGAATAGTCGAAGATTCGATGCTTCGATGGGCGGAGCCTGATTTGCCTTGCAATCTCACAGTAATGTACCCCCACCCCCCCCACTCGCAATCGCCGCACACAAAACCACACGATTCGACTATCAGTCGACTATAGACAGGACTTGACGATTTTGATTCGACTATGTAAATCCTTAATCGGGGACAGCCGTAGTGTCATGCTATATGAAAATAGTTTTTAAGCGGATACAGGGACAGCATATATCCTGTACCTGACATGGAGGCACTGATTGCTTGTCTAATTGTTTGAATTTTGGCGGTGAAGAAGGAGGCAAATTCATTGCAGGCCCTGGTGGATAGAAGTTCAGAGGCTACAGACACAGGAGGGTTGGTTAGCCTGTCGACAGTAGCAAACACGGCACGTCTTTACAGGGACCTCCTTCACCTTGGCTGGTGTGATGGCATCAATAACATTTGCAACTGTTGAATCGAAATTATCTACAAGCTCATTGACCCATGAGAGATAAATATTGCACTGGTGTTTTCAGTGATATGCCGTTTTAACATTTGTGTGCATGGAGAAAACACATTATTATTTTTTTAATTTACTATTTTTTAGGTACATTGAAATGTGAGTAGATGTTCTGTGTTGGAACAAACTTTTTACCGAAGCCTATATGAGAAATAGGTATACAAAGTACTAAAGACAGCAATGTTTTGTATAAAGCACATCAGTGTGTTGCTGCATAAAAGTATACTTCAAGTGCTGCATGTGTTTATTGTTTTGAAGTGTGAATGATTTTTCACATAAATTAGGATTTCATAACAGAATAACATGTAATGAAGTATATGCAACAAGAATTCATCAGAATTGCAGAAATTTGCTTCAGTATGCTTTTTAAAAAAAATTTTTATATGCCATTGTGTGTACTTATTTACTTGAAAAATAAAAAGTTTATAAAAATTCCAAGACTTTCAGTGCTTCAGTACAGTTTTTTCAGTTGTTTCCACAGTACACAGTGCCCACAACCTGCAATTCACGTACCAACCCCCTGAGCCAAGTCTGCTAAAATACAAGCACATTTCCTGCTTAACACACAGACTGTAGTTCTAAAACACACTGATTCAAAACCTACACACATTTCTCTACACACAGACGTAAACATAAGTTACTGTAAATATTCAGCTTTTTTATTGATTTTCTATGTATTTCAGTCCGGTTACTGCAGAAATGGAGGACATCGTGTTAGGAATCAGGACAGAACAGATCCAAACGTAACACTCAGTTAAAGATGGTTTATTTAGGGGAAGAGGGAGGCGGGAGAAGAGAAGAAGGTGGTGAGCGGCCTTGGCCTCCCTCCAGACCTGGCGGCAGCGTTTGAGGTGGGCCTGTACAGAGGGGACCGCCACCTCCTCCTCCAGGGACGAAGATTCGATGCTTCGATGGGCGGAGCCTGATTTGCCTTGCAATCTCACAGTAATGTACCCCCACCCCCACCCCAACGGGGGGGCTGGTAACCCATAGCGCAAATGAACGGGGACATACCAGTGGCAGTGCTGACCTGGGAGTTGTGTGCATACTCACTCCAGAGGATGTAGGAGCTCCAGGAGGAGGGACTACGGTACGCCACGCACCTGAGTGCCGCCCCCAGGTCCTGGTCTGCCCGTTGGTCTGGGGGTTATAGCCGGAGGAGAGACTGGCAGTGGCACCAAAGGCACGGCAGAAAGCTCCCCAGACCTGGGAAGTGAACTGGGGCCTCCGGTCTGAGACAATGTCTAGAGGGATTCCATGGAGGTGGAAGACATGGTTCATGAGCAGATGGGCCGTTTCCAGCGAGGTGGGGAGTTTGGGCAGAGGGATGAAGTGGGCAGACTTAGAAAAGCGGTCGACAATGGTGATAATGGTAATTACAGATGAAACGGTGGTAAAAGTTTGCAAACCCAATGAAACGCTGCAGCTGCTTAACGGAGGTGGGGGTAGGCCAGTCAGCGACCGCCTGGATTTTGGATGGGTCGGCACGGAGCCGCCCTTTTTCAATGTTGAAGCTGAGGAATTGGACAGTGGGGACATGAAACTCACATTTTTCTGCTTCGACGAAGAGCCTGTTCTCCAGAAGCCACTGCAGCACCAGACGGACGTGCTCAGTGTGCTGGGCGGTCATCAAGGTAGACGAAAACAAAGCGGTGGAGGAAATCACGGAGGACGTCATTAATTAGGGCTTGGAAAACGGCGGGGGCGTTGGTGAGACCGAAGGGCATAACTAAATATTCGTAGAGTGTGCTTGGTCCATGATGGCTTGATTGTTCTGTTAGGAATCAGGACCCAAATGCAACACTCAGTTAAAGATAATTTATTTAGGGGAACAGGGAGGCTGGGGAAGAGAAGGTGGTGAGGCGGACGCCGAGGAACGTGGGCATGGAGAACTGAGGAGCTGGTGAGGCAGAGGAGGAGAGGCGAGGGAGCCGTGGGGGACAGGAGACCGAGGATGGTTAAATAGGCTGTTAGATTTTTTTTTTCCCCCAAACATGATCTTGAACATGACGCTTTTATGATCAATCAGTCATTGATGTATGGACAGAGAGTTATCTTTGGACATCGTAAATTTATCCTCAGCACAGAATAAAATCTATAAACTACACTGTCCTTTATTACACAGTGACTCTGTGGACATTAAGGCAAAACATTTACTGTGCGCTACAGTGCTGCAGTTTAAAGTAATCTGTACAAAACTGATCAATGAACAGTAACCTTTCATATTGTAGTCGCACAGATTGAACATTCCTATCGTAGTTATCAGCTCAATATGATGTGAATATTTCTGAGTGAGGATGACTGAGGTGCAGCTGAAACAAATAAATGTAGTATAAAAGTGAATTTTTCATTATCTGCTGATAGTCTGAATGTGTTTTGACAGCATTTCATAAAATAC